>NC_053025.1:436650480-436808367 GCF_003073215.2 Triticum urartu | reverse complement strand
GTCCAAAAGGTTCATATAGACAGAGGACTCACCTAAGTCGCACTAACACAAATGTTTTGCAGGGAAACTATAATCAGGCCTATGAATATGAGCGTGTTTCATCAAACCGCCATGTTCATAAGACCCAGAACTACTCTGCTTATTCTTATGGGTACTATTCTCCACCTGCAAGACTATTTGCTAGGGCTCCAAAGCCAAAGTTCTCAGATGCTGCGCTTAGACTCGTTGCTTTGAAGCCACCCTTGAAGATGTGGGTGGCTAAGAAAGCTTAACTCTCTTTTGCAGGGAAAGGTCTCCAGCCAAAAATCAAATGCGTGTGAAGCTATTGCTGGGGACCTAAAACATCTTGTAGGGCGCAAGATCAAATGCCCAAATGGTCTTATTATGTATTTTGTTCCTGAGTCGCTCGCTATTTGTCCTATCAGTCCTAACCTCGATCTAAGCTTTCATAATCCACTTGCTCGTCAAATATTTATGCTTCACAATACTCTTCGTGAAGCCTATCCCTCTAACTGCACTGTAGGGTATGACATCAGCTGCTTCAGAACGGATTATTGATAGTGGATGTACTAATCACATGACTGGCGAACGAAGTCTTCTCATGGACTCAACCTTACGTCCATCTAACAAAAGTCACATCACATTTGCTGATACTGGCAAAAGAAAGGTATTGGGTCTAGGTAGAGTTGCAATCTCAAAGGATCAGCACATGGATAAAGTGATGCTTGTTGAATCCCTTGGTTTCAACTTAATGTCTGTCTCAATGCTTTTTGATTTGAACATGATTGTGATATTTGGAAAATATCGTTGCCTTGTTCTAATGGAATCTGACAAGTCTCTAGTCCTTGAAGGGTATCGGAAAGATGATTTGTACATGGTAGATTTCTCAGCAGGACCACAGCTTGCCGTATGTCTTCTTGCAAAATCTTTAGAATGCTGGCTCTAGCATCGGAGGCTAGGGCATGCTGGCATGAGGAACTTGCATACTCTTGCAAAGAAGAAGCACGTCATAGGCATCGAGGGCGTCAAGTTCAAGAAGGATCACTTATGCGGTGCCTGCGAAGCTGGAAAGATGATGAGGGCCAAGCATCCCTCGAAGACAATCATGACAACGACTCAACCCTTCGAACTGCTACACATGGACCTCTTCGGCCCTACTCACTACTCTACTCTTACTACTACTGCTTGTCTCTAAGGATTCGTCATTGTTGATGATTATTCAAGATATACATGGGTGCATATAATCCTCTACAAGACTGAAGTGCAGGATGTCTTCAAACGCTTTGCCAATTGAGCCTTGAACAACTATGGTGTCAAGATCAAGCACATCAGAAGCGATAATGGCACTGAATTCAAGAACACCGGCCTCGACACTTATCTCGATACATTGGGCATCACTCATGAGTTCTCAGCTCCGTACATGCCGCAGCAGAATGGCATCATGGAACGCAAGAACATAACACTCATTGAGATGGCTCGGACGATGCTCGATGAATACACGACACCAAGAAAGTTCTGGCCTGAAGCTATTGATACTGCATGCCATGTCAGCAACCGTGTTTATCTTCACAAGCTTCTGAAGAAAACGTCCTTTGAACTCCTCACTGGTAAGAAGCCAAATGTCAGTTACTTCAGAGTTGTTGGATTTTGGGTTCCGGTGGACCCTTGAGGTTCGAACACTGGGGTGCGCGTGGAGATTTCGCCTTCTACCTACCTGCACCCCTCCGCCTCGCTAAGATCTAAGCTATGGAAAGAACAGCACAAGAGACACAGGGTTTATACTGGTTCGGGCCACCGTTGTGGTGTAATCCCCTACTCCAGTGTGTGTGTGGTGGATTGCCTCTTGGGCTGATGATGATGAGCAATACAAGGAAGAACAGCCTCGCGAGGGTCTGTTCTTGGCTGGGGGGATGAACTGCTAGGAGGAGTTCAGTCACGCTTCTCTCTCTCTCTTCTCGATTCTCTCTCTGATTTCGATCCGATCTCCCATCTCCCTGTGGGTGGCTAGTCCTATTTATAGGGAAAGGCCCTAGGCCTCTTCCCAATTATTGAGCGGGAAGGGCGCCAACAATTGGCCATTTTGAAGGGGAACATCTGGTACACTTATCCTGACTAAAGTTGGTCCTCGCCTGCCAAAGGCTCTGGTGGTGACGCTGGCTTGGGCTCCACAATGACTTCCTCCCTGCCGTTGGACTGGTCTTGGTCTCATTGCACCGAAACGGGTGCCTTTGCATGATGCTCTCGCCTGTGCTTGCTCCCTTTGCACCAAAGAGGAAAGGAGGACACTGTGCGGCTGGCGCCCGCCTGGCACCCTTGGTTACCATGGCTTGCGTCACGAGCACCTCGTGAGGTACCCCGTCTTGATCTCTCTGCCTCCTCGCGAGCCAGCCTGATGAGGCCGTGCCTGAGGAAGCTCCGTGTCGTCCGCCCCGCGAGGCTTGGCCCCTCACGAGGGTCTTGGGTCTGTGTTGATGAAGACGGGCCGTGCTGGGCCCCCTTTGAGCCACGCCGCAGGCCGCAGGCAGGCAAGTCTAGGGACCCCCGTTCCCAGAACGCAGACAGTAGCCCCCGGGCCCAAGGCGCGCCCGGACTTGGCCATGCAGGGAGGCGAAAGGGCAAGAGCGAAGCGCCGCGGGCCCTAACAGCCTACGGCCTTGGGTGCCGCGTGGCGGTTGATTGGACGTGGGCGGCACTGTTCCCCCACGCCCCCTTATTTTGCGCCATGCTAGGCGGACTCATAGTCGTACACAGTCGCTCCCCTTTCTGTTGCTCGAGCGCTCTCTGTCCTTCCTCCGCTCGAACTCCAGCTTGTGTTTTCAACCCAATCTCGAACCACCCCACGTTCCCATCGCCATGGCTCCGACGAAGAAGGGAAGAGGGAAGAAACCCATGCCTCCGCCTTGCTCGCTACCGTTGGCGGCCCCCGCCGAGGGCTTGGGCAAGGTCAGCTCGGCTCTGGCCACTATCTTCAACGAATGCGGGAGGACGACGGCCTGGCCCGCGTCCCACTTCTCCATCGACAGGATAGTCACCGAGGTCCAGTATTTTGCCGACGCCCTGTGGGCGGGTCTGGTTCCCCCCTTTTCTGATTTCTTCAATGCCGTGCTTTCCCACTATCAGATCCACATGATGCATCTGGGTCCTGAATCCATCACCCTTCTTTCCGTCTTTGCCTTTGTTTGTGAGGCAATGATGGGCATCCTTCCTTCGGTTGCCTTGCTGCGCCACTTCTTCTCTTTGCGTCTTGTCGACCCTATCCAATGCTCGGCGTGCGTGAGCTTCGCTGCCGCGTCTGAGACAGCGGCCTCAGGGATTGACTTCAGGCTCCCTCCGCCTGCGGCTGGGTTCCGCGAGCGGTGGCTGTATGTGGATGTAGGGGTGCCCAGCCCCCTGCTATCGGAGCCAACTTCGCTTGCTGTCCCCATTTCGGGCTCGGGCCAGGAGACGCTTGAGAGCCCCCGGCTCGTCTTCATCTGGCACCGCTTCGCGTTCTTGAGGTCGCTTGGCATGACAGCGCCCAAGGTGGTGAAGGAGTTCCTGCTTCGCCGCATTGCTCCTCTCTAACGCCACTCCCACCGGATGTGGGCCTTCAGTGGGCGTGATGATCGTATGAGGCTCCAGGAAGAGGACCTGACGCCTGAAGTGCTGAGGACTGTGCTCTTGATCCTGACTGGGGACCCCAACCTTGGCAGCATCCAGCAGGGAGGGGCCTTGCTGTACCTCTGCCAGAACAGGGGCGATTTTGTGAATCACATGCCTATCTTTGATGAGTGGGGGCTGCGCCCCGCCGGCCTCCAGGGGCCTCGCGAGAACCCAGTGATGGTGACTGCCCTTCTAGTCGGCCAAGGCGACTCTTCCTCAAGTGGCAGAGCAGGGAGGCATGAGGCGCCAGAGGCCGAGGGGGCTCCCGGCGGGGTGACAACGCCAGGCGATGCTCATGAGGGAGTAGCTCTTGGGGCCCGTGCCGCTGAGGCTGAGGGTGGCAAGCTGCTGCCCTCAGCGCCTGTCACTGAGGCCCCTGAGGCTCCAGCCGCTTCTCTTGGCGAGGTGATTGGCAGCGCGCATCAGGCAGGCGCCCCTGACGCGGATCGCCTTGACGCTCCGTCTTCGTCGCAGGTTGATCCCTGTGCTCAACTCTTGGGCCACTTCCACGTGGACTTTGAGGCCCTCCGGAAGAGAAGGGAGGCCCTGGGCGACGATTACCCTTGTCACCTGCTGAAGCGTAGGAAGTACTTCGCCACTGATGAGTAAGCCTTCTCCTTTCCCAGCTCCCGATCCTTCTGTTGCTTTTACTGATCCTTGCTCCACAGGCCCCTTCCAGCAGAGCTCGCGGAGACAGCTGAGGTGCCGTCCCCCTTGGCTTCGCCCCCTCCATCGTCCTCAAGCGCTCCGAGCAGCAGAGCCCTTGTGGTGAGGGCGTTCGGAGAGGCGAACCGTCCCGAGGCACATCGTGGCCCTGCGCACCTCGTGATCCTCCTTCGCTGGCCTTCTCGTGGCATAGCCAGCCTGCCGTGGGCTTCTCGCCTGGTCGTGGACTGCGATTGGCTGAGGCACTCCCTACGCTCTTCATCTGGGGACGGGCTGGCTCCAGGCCGGGCTTCTGGCGTGGCGTGCCCGGCCGTCACGAGGGTGCCAGCCCCCAGCCCCCTGCCCGGAGGGGGAGTGCTGATTCGTGGCCCCCGGCGCTTGCTTGGGGCAGATGATGGTGTGGAAGACATGCTCGAGCGTGCCCGAGAGCATCGCGCTCTTCGCCAAGGATTCCTTCGAAGGGCGGCTGACGCGGTGAGCCTGCTTGGTGAGGAGCTTGCTGATGAAGACGCACGCCTTGAGGCTGAGGGCCCGCGCCTGGCTGCAGAGAGGCGCGAGCTGGAGGGCACCATCGCCCTTGCGCGCCGTCAGCGCGATCTTGACGACGCAGAGGCCGAGGCGTCGCTGGTGGCCTCTCGGGAGGCCCGATCTTGGGCCGCTGAGGAGGCCCGGGAAGTTGACCGGCGGCGAGAGGCGGCGGAGGAGCGGGCTCGAGAGCTCCTGGCCTGGTGCCACTCACTGGAGGAGCAAGTGGAGCTCCGCGAGGCAGCCCTCGCGTCGATGAAGGTGTCCTCTAGCGACCCAACAGAGCTCCAGAAGCGTGTGGAGGCGCTGACGCTGGAAGCCGCCGAACGTACCCGCGAGTACGAGCGTTTGGAGATGAGGGAGCGCTTGGTGTTGCAGGCGGAGGATGATGTCGCTGCACGGGAAGCCCATGTCCTGGAGGAGGTTGGACGTCGGGTGGCGATGGCGCTCTTGAACCTCGAGCACGAGTTCGAGGAGAGGCTGGGGTTGATCCGGGCCGAGGCTGAAGTTAGGACTGCTGCCTTGAGGGCCAAGCTGGAGGAAGCGACGCGGCGGGCCGATGCTTTTCGGGCCACCCTTGAGGTAGCGCAAGGGGAGTCAACCACCTCCCAGGCCGAGGTGCTCCTTCTTCGCTAGCGGGTGGAGGAGGCTGAGGTCGTCGCACGCCAGAATGCGGACGAGATACGTCAGCGGCGGATCCGGGAGCATGAGCACGGCCCCATGCTCACCACGCTCCGGGAGAGAGCCAACACAGCCTTCGGCAACATCTGTGAGGCGGCTGTTGGCGAGCAGCACGCAGTCAACTACGCCGACAACCTTCAGTTCTTCACCGACGTGGTGATGCAGCTGGAGGCGTGGTCGGTCAGGGCTGACAGGTTGGTGGAAGAGAGGAGCCGCGCCCTGCTCAGGCGCGTCTTTTCTTGCATCTTCAGCCATCTCCGGAACATGGATCCCCACTTCTATTTCGACGCTGCCATCGCCCCAGTCCCCCAGGCTGTCCGAGAAGACCTGGCGCACTGGGTGGAAGACAGCGTGGATGCTCTTGTCAGGGCCTTCGCTTCAGACAACGATGGCATGATCGTGGCTGCCGACGAGGGGGGTGTGGTGAACGGCCCTGCCGCCGCTGGCGGCGACGCAGATAGCGATGGCGAGTCCAGCGACGCCAGCAACGGTTCGGGTGGTGCTTCTGAGGACGCATTGGGGGATTTATCCGACTGATTGTGCATCGTTCCTGCTTCCTTACCCTGCATGAATAGAACTCAGGTTTTAGCCTGATGGCTGTGAGAGCATTTTGGAGGGGGATCCCCTCATGTAGAACTTGTGTTCATCGTATTAGTAGACGTTACATTGCCCATGCGCCCGCGCCAAGTGGTTGGCTTAAGCGACGCGCTGGTCGGCTAATTTACCTTTGTCCCGTGCGGGCCCTGAGGTAGCCTGTGGGAGGTTGTGGTGTCCCGAGTGTTCCCTGATCGAATCCGTAGGATCTGCAGTAAAAAAACCTCCTGAGAGGACGCGGCGGCGGCAGTCTGGGCTGCGCACAAGCTGGGCCTGACCCGGCTCGCGAGGGGCTCACGAGGGGAGGCAGCTGAGGCGAAGTGGTAATCAAAATGCGAGAAATTGCTCGAACGAGACTAAGCACCCCTTCCCCGAACACACACAAATCTCAAATTCGAATCCAACTTGAATCCAGCGGGGGAAAGTGACAACCAAAGGGAAAAGCAATGAAAGCAGACAAAAGGCCGCGTCCGGCACCTAATCTAGTCTTGGACGTCTTCTCACCAGCGCGGAGCTAAGTGCTGCCACTGGGCATGGGTGGGAGCCCCAGGGCCTGAGGCCGGCACCCCTGAGACTCCGGGGCGTGTACAGCCCCACTCATTATTACGTGAGAGTGTCACGGGGCGGCGAGCTTCACAAGCACTGGGCCTTCTTCACAGGTACCGGCCTTGCTTCATATCGCTAGACGAGGGCCCCACCTTGCGCCACACTCTAGTGCCATCAACGACGACCGAAAACCAGGACGCCGCCGACGGGGTAGAGCGGTCGCCAGCGGTTCCCCCGACGATCACGGGTCCTCCGCCAGGGGCAGGCCCTGAGGCACCTCCCCAGCAGAGGGCCTACCTCCTGAGAACACCTTGCTCCGAACGCCGCGGTGGTGATGTCGGATCTCGGCCCCTCTCCTACAGCCCCCTGCGCCCTCCTCCCGAGGGGTAGGAGACTGTGGGAGCGGTGCAGCTGCTCGCTGTGGCGACCTGCACCTCCTGCGATCCATGATTAGCGTATGCCTGCTCCTGAGGAATTAGCGGTACCCGATAATTGTTGCCTCCAGCGTGGCCAGTGGGACCGTCCCGGGGCTCCTGGAAGGGCTCAGCTTCTGGCACCTTGTCCCCCCAGCTTGGGCTGAGGAGCGAGCCTTGTTCGCCCTCGTGAGGGTGTCCTTGGTCCATCATGAGGGGCATGTATTCTTCTGGCGCCGTCATCCCGAACGCCACGCCGTAGTGCTCCGCGTGCCACACAGTCCTGCTTGACGCCCCCACTATGGGGTGGTAGCGCGGCTGTCCACTGGGGCCGCGGGTCGCGTCGAGTCCTTCTTCTTCGCGGACCGGGAGCGGGGGCAGCGCCGCCGCCGGTCTGGTGCCAATAGCTTCGCCGGCGTTGGGGTAGCCTTGGAGCCCGCGGGCGCGCGTGGAGTCCCCACGCGGGCCGCCCTGGGCTTGAGATAGGAGCTGGGTGCAGAAGGGGTGATCCCCCGAGGCGGCGAAGCCTAGGAGCTCTGCCACCCGCTCTAGCAGCACGTCGCGGCCGCCCTCCAGCAGCCTGCACTGCAGCAGCTCTCGGGCCACCGTGAGCACGGCCCTCGAGTTCGCCTACTCCCGGCGGGTGTACGGTGTCGTGGTCGCGGCGTGATTGGAGGCCCTTGCTGCCGACCGCGCATGCCGCGGTGTGAGAGCTGTCGAAGCCTGTCCGCTTCACCCGCGGCCCGCAGCGCCCTGCGGACCGCGAGCTTCCTGGGGCACGGGGTCGCCCGAGGCGAGTGGCTCTGCGCGGGCGGGCCACGCCGCCCATGGATCTGGGTTGCCCGCCTGGTCGCCGGACATGGTGATGACGACGCGACGGGACACGAAGTGGTAGAAGGTGGATTCCGGCGCACCCCTACCTGGCGCGCCAAATGTTGGATTTCGGGTTCTAGCAGACCCTTGAGGTTCGAACACTGGGGTGCGCACGGAGATTTCGCCTTCTACCTACCCGCACCCCTCCGCCTCGCTAAGATCTAAGCTATGGAAAGAACAGCACAAGAGACACAGGGTTTATACTGGTTCGGGCCACCGTTGTGGTGTAATACCCTACTCCAGTGTGTGGTGTGGTGGATTGCCTCTTGGGCTGATGATGATGAGCAATACAAGGAAGAACAGCCTCGCGAGGGTCTGTTCTTGGCTGGGGGGATGAACTGCTAGGAGGAGTTCAGTCACGCTTCTCTCTCTCTCTCTCTTCTCGATTCTCTCTCTGATTTCGATCCGATCTCCCATCTCCCCTGTGGGTGGCTAGTCCTATGTATAGGCAAAGGCCCTGGGCCTCTTCCCAAATATTGAGCGGGAAGGACGCCAACAATTGGCCATTTTGAAGGGGAACATCTGGTGCACTTATCCTAACTAAAGTTGGTCCTCGCCTGCCAAAGGCTCTGGTGGTGACACTGGCTTGGGCTCCACAATGACTTCCTCCCTGCCGTTGGACTGGTCTTGGTCTCGTTGCACCGAAACCGGTGCCTTTGCTTGATGCTCTCTCCTGCGCTTGCTCCCTTTGCACCAAAGAGGAAAGGAGGACACTGCACGGCTGGCGCCTGCCTGGCACCCTTGATCATCATGGCTTGCGTCACGGGCACCTCGTGAGGTTCCCCGCCTTGATCTCTCCGCCTCCTCACGAGCCAGCCTGATGAGGCCGTGCCTGAGGAAGCTCCGTGTCGTCCGCCCGCGAGGCTTGGCCCCTCACGAGGGTCTTGAGTCTGTGTTGATGAAGACGGCCGTGCTGGGCCCCCTTTGAGCCACGCTGTAGGCCTCAGCCAGGCAAGTCTGGGGACCCCCGTTCCCAGAACACCGACAAGAGTATTTGGTGCTAGGTGCTGGATCAAGGACCCACATCACACTTCAAAATTTGCACCGAAAGCACATGAAGGTTTTATGCTTGGTTACAGAATAGATTCACACTCCTACAGAGTCTTCAACCTCTTTCACTATAAAGTGGTTGAAACTGTGGATGTGCGGTTCGATGAGACTAACGGCTCTCAAAGAGAGCACATGCCAAATGTGCTAGATGAAATTCCACCCAGTGAATCCATCAAGCTTATGGGAACTGGAGAAATCATACCGTCTGAAGTACAGCCTGAAGAGGAACTTATCATCTCTGCGCCTAATCAACCTGAAAACAATGCTCAGCCTGAAGACAATCCTTCAAACGATGAAAATGATCAACAAGAGCAAAATCTTCATCCAGTTCATCCTCGTGTTGCAAATGAAGTACAGATTGAGAAGATAATTGATAGCATCAATGCACCTGGTCCACTCACTCGTTCAAGGGCAACACGACTAGCAAATTTCTGTGGGCACTTTGCATTCGTCTCAATATCTGAACCCAAGAAAGTTGATGAAGCCTTCATGGAACTTGAATGGATTCAAGCTATGCAAGAAGAGCTTCAACAGTTCGAGATGAATAATGTATGGGAACTGGTCAAGCGTCCTGATCCTCGTAAACACAATATCATAGGCACTAAACGGATATATCACAACAAGAAAGATGAGCATGGTCAAGTTGTCAGAAACAAGGCTCGTCTCATTGCTCAAGGATACACTCAAATTGAAGGAATTGACTTTGATGAAACATTTGCTCCTGTGGCTAGGCTTGAAGCTATACGCATACTGCTAGCCTATGCAAATCATCATAACATCCTTCTGTATCAAATGGATGTGAAGAGCGCCTTTCTCAATGGCAAGATTGAAGAAGTGTATGTTGCACAACCGCCTGGCTTTGAAGATCCAAAACATCCTGACATGGTTTACAAGCTCAACAAGGCACTGTATGGCCTCAAACAAGCCCCTCGTGCTTGGTATGATACACTCAAAGACTTCCTGAAGAGCAAAGGCTTCAAACATGATTCCCTGGATCCCACACTCTTCACAAAGACATATGATGGTGAACTATTTGTTTGTCAAATATATGTGGATGACATTATCTTCGGCTGCACTAACCAGAAATACAGTGATGAGTTTGGATACATGATGCAAGAGCAATATCAGATGTCCATGATGGGTGAGCTGAAGTTCTTCCTTGGTCTTCAAATACGGAAGCAATGCAACGGCATGTTCATATCTCAAGAGAAATACCTCAAATATTGCCTGAAGAAGTTTGGAATGCAAGACTGCAAAGGTTATACGACGCCAATGCCTACCAAGAGTCATCTGGATTCTGACGCCAATGGTAAAGAGTTCGATCAAAAGGTATATCGCTCCATGATTGGTTCTTTGCTTTATTTATGTGCATCTAGGCCAGATATCATGCTTAGTGTTTGCATGTGTGCTCGATTCCAAGCGGCACCAAAGGAATCACATCACTTAGTTGTGAAGAGAATTCTTCGATATTTGGCTTACACCCCAACACTAGGATTATGGTATCCAAAGGGCTCAGAGTTTGATCTAGTTGGATTCTCGGATGCTGATTATGCTGGTGACAAGGTGGATCGCAAGTCTACATCAGGCACATGTCACTTTCCGGGACGATCACTTGTGTGTTGGTCTTCAAAGAAGCAGAACTGTGTATCTCTCTCCACTGCTGAATCTGAATACATTGCTGCTGGATCTTGCTGCGCTCAGCTTCTATGGATGAAGCAAACACTCAAAGACTATGGCATTCATCTGAAGCAAGTGCCACTCTACTGCGACAATCAAAGCGCCATCAAGATCGCCAACAACCCAGTTTAGCACTCGAAGACAAAGCACATTCAGATCCGTCATCACTTTCTCAGAGATCATGTCATGAAGGAAGACATTGATATCATTCATGTCAACACTAAAGAGCAACTGGCAGATATCTTCACGAAGCCGTTGGATGAGAAAAGGTTTTGCAAGTTGCGGTGTGAGCTAAATATCTTGGAATCCACAAATGTCCTGTGATCATACACACATCCTAACACTTATGCATGTTGATGTCTTAGATGTGCAACACACGAAGTAACGTATATCTTCAACTAATGAAGACTTACACTCTAAGTGTGAATACATTAATGCGGAATTTGACTTTGGAGCGCCACGATAATTGTGCGCCGTGTCTGGGTCTAATACTTCCTATACAGTGGGTAACACTACCACCAAACTTTTGTTTGGAGTATTTTCTATTGGCGTCACATTTGCAAAGTCTTCGCATTTGGTTTGTCTTCAATATTAACACGGTTTCATGTTTGTCTTCACTAAATTGATTTGGTATTATTCGGATATATTCATATGATTGCATTCTGTCCTCTAGAGCATTCACTTATAGCTATGTCTTCTTGTTGAATCTTTTGAACTAAGTGAATGTGATCGGACCCTAACCTTTCTTGTCTCAAATCTATCTATCCAAATCATATGCATTCTATTGAAACTGTCGAATGTCTTCGTTGCGTCCTTGTCAGCAGAAGATACAGAGACAATCATTAAATCTATTTTAAATGCTCAATCCTTTTTGCCTGAAACCCGGAGAAGCGGGAACGACCACCCGACAATCCAGGCATACGTGGGAACGTGGAATAACCTCTGTTGTGTTGCATGATCGCCACATGTCCTTCAGATGTGAACCGCCAGTGGCACCTGCGTAATAATGCTGCGTCATCCCTGTCCTTATAAATACTCACCACACCCCAGTCATTATCTCTTCTTCCACTTCTCTACCTCGCACAAACCCTAGCGCCACCGCTAGCCCTCGACGACACCGGTGACGAAGCGCCTAGCTTCCACGACCTCACCGATGCCGTCATCATGCCGGCCGCGGACATCGTCTTTTTCGCCGTCCCCGTAGGTGTCCTCCGTCGCCAAGTTAGGGCACGGAAGATCAAACTGCTCGGCCTCATCTCCTACTCTGTCTAGCAGTTCCTCGAGTGGTAAATAAAAACTTTTTTTATAGTCTTTTTGATCCGATAGATTCATCCTTTTCAACCACAAGTGGTTTCTGTTGCTACAAAGTTGGATCTATCCTTTTCTGCATCTCATAGCATGCCTAGTATGTTCACTTATGCTTCTCAAAGTAGTTAGATTCCTCACTTGTACTTATTCATGGATTCGTACAAATCTGGAACCAACTCTCTACATATGAGTGAATATCTTTGCACTATGAGGTCAATGTCTTCTAAACTGATTTATCTTCAAAATCTTCTAAGAATGCATATGACCTCTTCCCCTTCTCTCGCATATCTAATGCTGTCACGGGTACATGTCCATGGGAGAATCCCTTGGTTCTCATAGTCTGCATTCATTTGCAGAGTTCTTACAGCATCACATAAATTCTCCGGAAGCTAGTTCCTGTGGGTACAAGTTTATTGATGAGTGGTTTGACAGCCCAGATCTCAGTTTTGATGATCTTCAGCTCCCAATTGGCCTCAGCGTCTCCTTCCACGGAGCCATTGCTCCTGAGCTGGCTCTTGCACAGAAGATTGTTGAGTTGAAGCACAAGATTGATTATGAAAAGGCTCAGTTCAAGAAGCACATGGCCAAGCTCAATGTTGAAGACATACAAAACTTCAAGGTCATGATGCATGAGCTCAACGAGGCATTTCACAAGAAACGTGAAGAAGCAAAAGGTTCTCATGAGCGCATGAAGAATCTTGCTGCCAAATGTGTTCAAGGCTACAATGAAGCTGAAAAGCGCAAGGCTTTGGGGCGACCCGGCATCGACCCCAGAATGGCTGCCCAGAAGAAGAAGAAGCCAGCTGTGGCCCAACTAGAAGCATCAACGCAGGAAGAACCTCGCATTGTCTTCCCAGCCAGTATGACAGGATCGAAGCCTAAGGTACCCACAGTGGCTTCGGAACTCAAGAAAACGAGGGCAGCTGAAGCCAAAGCTCGCAAGCGCAAGACCAAGCACACCACTAACGATGCTTCGCCAACCAAGAAAAGAAAGACGAAGAAGAGAGACCGGGCTGCTTCCACAGAGCCCCTTGTCGTCGAACAAATTTCTGTTGCTCGTCCTCCCTCTGCACACCAAGAACATCGTTTGGTAGTTCATCAGCCTGCTACCACAGGGGCTCCTGAATCTGAAGACATTCCAGCTGCTGAGCCCACCGCAGCTGAAGCATTGGTCATCACAACAATGTTGAAGATGATGAAGTCCATCCTCAGATCGAGCACAATTTGGTATCATCGCCTGTTCTCACGAACAGCGAACTCATCAGCATTGGTCGTCCATTGACACCAATTGCTCAGGATGACTCATGGGCTGATCACCCTCAAGAATCCCCTTGTGATGAAGAAACACCAGTTACTCCCCCAACCCAGGTCACCACTCCAGTGATTGACAATGAAGACCTTGAGGCCCAACCAATTCCATCTCCACAGGCGTCGCTAGCGTTTCGCAGGCTTCGCAAAGGACCAAGGCCACATGTCACATTGTCAAGTGTTCCAAAAGGAGAAGAGCGCCAATCTGTTTCACGCGAAGTCTTTCATGAAGCCTCTCCTACTGCGAACATACCTGAATCTGAAGCCAAAACAGCTGAAGATATTCTGGCTGCATCAACCGATGACCAAGAAGAAGAACCAAGAGATGAAGAAAGAGTTGCTACACACCCGTCCAACCCTGAAGTTGTTCTCGAGGAGAACGTGTCTGACCCTCCAGCTCCTTAAGTGGAGGTTACCAATACTGAGGCTGCCACCAACAATGAAGCCAATGACGTTGTCATGGCTGAAGCTAATGTGGCGCCTGAAGGTAATGTGGTGCCAGATGTCACTGCACCTGAAGCTAATGTTGCACCTGATGCAAATCTGCAGCTTGAAGCCAATGCCTCTGCTCCTGTACCACCTCCCAGGCCACACACCATCGAGCAAGCTTATGATCATGGTCAGCTTGTTACCGTCCGCTGGCCAATTCTGGTTCCTCCGCCTGCTCTCGGACCTCAATTTGACTATCATGTGGAGCACAGGCCTCAGGTCCAGAAGCCAAAGCCAAGGCTACCACGGTTTCCAGGAACTGCAATGTCACCAGGATCGTTTAATCTGAATGGATTCAAGGCACACAACACATTCTTTGACAGTGACAATAACCCCTACACAAGGCCAAGAATCTCCTCGGATCGATTCTGGAGTTATTAGCAACGCAGCTACTATTCTTGCATCTTATACAATCAGGGGCGCATTTTCCCTCATATGCGTCTAGACTGCGAAGCCATTGCTGGATTGCCTTGCCTAGAAGAAGCTCTTGACTGCTTCCGTGATGCGGGATTGCTCAACTTTGTGACTGCCAAGGAACACTGGAACGAAGAACTTCTACTTCAATTCTATGCTACCCTCCACATTCATGGATACAACAGGGATCCGAAGACTTGGATCCTTGAGTGGATGACGGGCGATGTCCATCATGACGCTAAATCCCAAGACATCATTGAGCTTACAGCCCTGCCCACTCCTGGCGAATATTATGAACCAGGTTGTCAGCAACACAAGAATGCTTTGGAGAGCATTTTCCAGAAGCCAGAGCCTAACACGAGCCAAATGCTGAGCATGATGAAGCCTCTGCCACGCGACGCTGAATACCCAACGGAATTCTTTGTCGAAGACCTAGAGTATCTGCCCCGCACCATTTACCATATCATCAGGAAAACTCTATGGCATGTCAAAGGATATTCATCTGCAGCGAAGCTTGAAGGAGCAATGAAGACTTTGGTTTTCTATATCTTCAATGGCATCAGCTTCAATGCTCAAGACTTCTGCATCAGGAAGTTGGCTGCATTAGGCTCCGACATCTTTGGTCTAAAGTTCTATGCTCCATGGGTAATGCGCCTTATCAAGCTTCACTCTGCTTTCAACTATCAGCCGTCTGCGCGCAATCATCTCGTGTTCTTGCCAGAGGTTGATCTGTCTGTTGAAGCTATTTACCCAGAGCCTGCAAAGGAGCCAGTTTATCTTCACAATGTTGATCGTCAAAGCTTCACCCATCCCATTAAAGGAGTCCAGGCCGTCTCTCGTGTTTATCCCTTGGCTGGCAACACATGTGCCCCTCGCACCCAAACTGAAGCCACTGCGAGCACCATTGCCCAAAGGCCTCAGAAGCGATCTCGTGTTCTCAATGACCGAGAGCTTCTCGTCGCTCTACATCAGAAATAGGATAAACATCATGACTGGCTCAAGTGTCAGATGCGAAGCCTCTTGGTGGACGTCAATCGCATTCGCAATCTTGCCACCAAGAATGCCTTTGTTACACATGAAACCTGTCGGAGGTCTGGGAAGAGTTTGACATTGCTCGGTGCTAAAGCTGATCTTCAAGATGATGGCTTCACAGAGAGATTCAATTTTGACTCAACTCCTCCAAGGAATGCTCACTTGCGTCGGACTCCCTCACTTGAAGACTCTGACTATTCCTCCTCAGTTGCAACGGTGAATGCCAGAGTCATAGATGATCAAGATGACGCGACTTCACCTCCTCCAACTTCAGCGCGTGTCGATACTACACCAAGTTCTTCCGCACCACCGAACCTCAACGACGACCCTGCTGCTTCACCTACTCCTCATGGGAACGAGTAGAAGCTCTATGTCTTCAAACCTTTTTGGTCATTACTGACACAAGGGGGAGAAGCATATGAGTTGATAGTCTTCAAGCGGGTCCATATGGGTGGTTGCTTTACTTTTGCTACATTTGCCAAGTTCTTACAACTCTCGCTTTTGAAACATTTGATTCGTTTTGAGTTGTAACACTTAGACTTGATGGTCGTCTGCTACGTGTTTCGATACTATGTGATGCGATGATAAATTCCGCATGTGCGACGATAAATTCCGCACTAAGTCATTTTGCAGACGTCCATTTTTCATTATGCATGTCATTATCTTCGTTATATCCTTTCATGCATGATGATTTGTCTTCATAAGTAGAAGAGGAGCTCCGCAAGTACAACCTGCCATCTGCATTTGCATTCAAAAGCAAAATACTTATATGCACATCTTCAGGGGGAGCCTTCCTACTACTTATGAAGACAATATTTAAATCCTTTACAATTTCACATACTTTTATCCCCGTTGAAAACTTCAACCAGTTTGTCATCAATCACCAAAAAGGGGAGATTGTAAGTGCATCTAGTGCCACCCCTAGTTGGTTTTGGAGTATTGACGACAAACCTGGTTGAGGGACTAATGTGTTTGTGAGAATTGCAGGATAACACAGGTAGTAGTCCCTCATTGATTTGGTTTTCCTATCGGATATGACCCCTAAAAATGTATGAAGACATTTAAGACAAAGGTGGTATGTGAAGATATTCACATTGAAGACTATGACAAGAGAAGACATCGCGTGAAGACTATGGAGCACGAAGACTTAGTTGTTTCATTGTTTCCTTTTCTTCTTTGTTGAGTCATAGGAGCCACCGTACTATTAAGTGGGGTCCCAGTGAACAAAGTCAGAGTGACCGAAGTGATGCTTAACCAAAATCCTATGTCTTCGAGCGAAGACAATGAGAGCAAATCTTATCCAGAGCTGGATGAGTCAGCTTTACTTGTAGCCCAAGTAAAGTTGCCGCGTGTGTTTGAAATCTAACCATTGGAACACGTGTCAGTTCCCTAGTGACCTAGGGTCATTTCTGACAAATCAGGTCGGGTTGCCTAGTGGCTATAAATAGCCCATCCCCCACACTATAAATTGGTTGGCTGCTCAGAGTTAGTGCACGGCTTTTGTCGTTTGAGAGCAACCCACCTCGAAGCCTTTGAGAGAGAAATCCTTGCGAGGACAAAGCCCTAAACACCCAGAGCCAAAGAGTGTTAGGCATCACTGAAGTCTTCCTGTCTGTGTGATCTGAAGACTTGTTACACTTGAGGACTATGAATCCTCTAGCCGGTTAGGCGTTGTGTTCTGAGCATCCAAGATTCATTGTGGATCGCCGGTGAACGAAGTCTGAGAAGGTTTGGGATTCTCCCTTGAAGACTTACCAGAGTGATTGGGCGAGGACTGGGTGTCATTAGCTCAAGGGGAATAAGGTGAAGACACGGTCTTCTGAGTTAAATCTCAGCCTCCCTAACCAGACGTACAGTTGTCACAGCAACTAGAACTGGTCCAACAAGTCATTGCCTATTTGCATTATCTATTTGTCTTCACTGTGTGACTGCTTGTTCTGATTGGCTTCATACTGTCTTCCATCCTGATCCATACTGCCTAGCTGCTATTAGTCTTTGTGCTTTCACTTCATTGAATACTTGAATATGGCCTGCCTAGTGTAATCTACCTTCCATTGCATGTTAATAGGTTCATTTCTATCGATTGTCTTTGAAACTTCCATGTTTTGAAGACTTTCATAAAAATCGCCTATTCACCCCCCTCTAGTCGATCACTAGCACTTTCAGCAATCTATCTTTTAAATCGTCCAATGGTGTTTCTTTTGAGTGGGCCCTAACCCACAGGTCTTTTCCCAGGATCTTACCTGACTCTTCTAATCTTCCTGGAGTTACTCTCAAATTATTTTCCAAGTTTGACGTAAAAATGAATTATCATCAGTCATATGCATTTCTCCAAGATCGGTCAAATTCTTTTCATCGCTTTTGATTCTTCCGGAGTGTCTAAATAACTCGTGGTGGTGTTTCTCATCGTCATTCTCAACATTTGAAGACCGAAGAAGAGTTTTTCCTCCAAATCATATCCGTTCTTCCAAAGATTCATGGTTCTAGCTTAAGGCCATCCTCCCATAATTGTTTTCGACTGTGATAATTCTTTTCATCCATCCAGAGCAATTCAGGAGTCGTTTTAGTTGGATTCTTCGAAGCCCATCATCTCAGAATTATCCATTCCAGCTTTCAGCTCTCGTTTTCGAATTCTTCCGGTGCATCATTCAAGTATTCTCTAGTCAGCTCGTGATCTATTCGTTCTCGTGTATCTAAATTCTCTCAAGTACCTTCGTTCTGTTTATAGCTCTTCCCGGTGTTTCTTTATCTTTTCTTCGTTCTTTCAAATCCTAACGGTGGTTCGTTGAAGACTTTCTCAAGTTTGGGCTATATCTATCTTAATCCTTTCTAAGAGAATAAGTAGTATGCCAAATCCGTTGCTTGTCATCAATTTAAATTGGTGAAGGATAAGCATAATGTAATTCTTATTCTTGTTTCATCCAAATGATTTAACTCCTTATTCGGGAGGTTCATCAAAATTCTTGATTTCACTTGTTCATCTTTCTTTTCCGGAGTTCCAGGTCTTCCGCATTATCTCGTCGCGAAGCTCCATCTAAATCATTGCAAGGCTTCACCTTGTGTTTTCAATTTCTCTTCCTTCCTACCATTTCTTTTATTACCAGAGTTCTTCATGGAGACTCTACATGGTGGTTCGTCAAGGATTCTTTTCATACTTCAATTGTTCTTCAAGTTTTTTTCTCTTGAAGCTAAGGTCCGCCAAGCTATAGTTCAATTATTCTTCATCTTGCATTCCAAAGTGCAATTCTTTCTACCTTATCCTTTGGGATGGTTATATGCCATTCTTGACAATTTTCTTTCATGTTTCATGATTCACAAGTTGTTTAAGAATGAGATATTGTAAACCCATCATTTTCTCTTCATTCAGGAAATGCTTTGCAATCCGTCAACCTCTTCATTGGAGTTATCTTGGGTTATATTTCACCTAAAGCCTTCCCTGAGTAATGTTGCTTATTGTGGTGTCTATCAATGATTCAAGTTTTTCTCCTATCCTGTCAGCAAAAGGAGTTGTCATCTCCTTGTTGACCTCAATCCAGTCTATTGTTTCCGTTAGTGGCAGAATTTCACCTCAGTTTTGAGATGTTTTCCATAAGCCCACAACAAGCTTACTCTTTTCAGTGTTGGTTTTCCAACAACTTCGTTCGACCCTTTTCCTGAGGATGCCTTTGCAAGCTCATTTGAGGTAGAAGATGTTGTTTTCTCCTTCGTTCTTTTAATTCCTTTCTTACATTTGTTCCAGAGGCTTTGTGATGTTGCTCTCTTAAACACATCATCTTGTTTTGTCAAGATCATGTTCAATTCCTTCCATTTTCAATCGGAGTGCTGCCTAAATTATATCAATCTTATTCCTTCTCTATCTAGTTTTAACCGGAGTGGTTTCAAATTCTATCTTATCACTAAACCTCTTGGTTCTCGTCGTATCCCATGTTCCTCTTTTCTAACGGAGTGTTTTCAACTTTGTTCTTCTTCATTGTTTTCTTTCTTTCAAATTGTTCAACATCTCAAGGTTCTTTGGTTTCAGTCGTTTGTCAAAGAAGCAACTTTGTTTTACCTCTTCATCTTCTGTTTTCCCTCCGGTGCCATCCTAGATCTCGGGACGATATCCTTTCGTAGTGGTGGAGTGTTGTAACGCCCTAGATGTAACTTACCATATTTGTAACTCCGACTCTGCCATTTTCGGCTTTAAGTTATGAGATTCCCTCATGGTTGGGTTTTGTTTTCATTTTGCTTTTTTTGTGTCATGCATTTCTTATCATGTCATCATGTGCATCGCATTTGCATTCATGTTCGTCTCATGCATCCCAGCATTTTCCCCGTTGTCCGTTTTGCAATCCGACACTCCTACATCCTCCGACGTCCCCTTTTGTCTCTTTTTGTGAGCAGGTGTTAAACTTTCTCGGAATGGACCGAGATTTTCCAAGTGGCCTTGGTACACCACCGGTAGACCGCCTGTCCAATTTCGTGCCATTTGGAGTCCTTTTGATGCTCCAACGGCTTACCAGGGAACCGTAAAGGCCTCGTGTGTGTGTGTTTCAGCCCAACACCCCTTCAAAACGGTACAAGAACCCATCTAAACCACTCCCATGTCCTCCATCGTCGGATCACGATCGTGTGCGCGAAAACTACACTCCATTTGGACACTCCTACCTCCCTCTAGCTATATATATGTGTCTTCCTCAGAAAATTCGCGCACATGAAACCCTAGCGTCTTGCTCCTCGCGCCGCCAGACACATCTGTCCGCGCCGGACATGTCCGCCGGCCACCTCACCCCGGCCACGTGTCCCCGCCAGATCCCCATCGCGCCGCGGCCCGCGGAGCCCATCCAGGGCCCGCACGAGCCCGACCGCGCCACGGCCCGGCCCGCCTGCTCGCTGGCGCTCCCGACCACTGCCCTTCGTCGTCGACCTCCGCCGCCTCTCAACCTCGCCGGCGACCTCCGCCGCCGGGTGCCGTGCCCCGCCACCCGTGCAACCGTGCGCCGCCGTCGCCTTCCCCGCGAGATCGCCGCCCCTCCCCGGATCCGCTCCTCGCCGGAGCCTCTCGCGGTGCCTTGCTGGAGTACGGGCGCCGCCGCCGTCGACCTCGCCCTCGCCAGAGATGTCGCCGGTCTAGATCCAGCCGAAGTGGGATCAGATCCACCAGACCAGCTAACCAAACGCCGTCCCCGACCCGGATATCCTCGTCGCGGAACTGCTCTGTCCCGCGTTGACTTTCGCGGAGGTGAAAATTCCACTAAGTCCCATATCCATGAAATTTTATGCCTCTGCTCATCATGCCATAACTTCTTGTGTGATGCTCCGTTTTGCATGCATGATATATCAAAGTGTTCATCAGGATGTGCTCTTCAGTTTGTTCCATTGTGCCATGCTTTTTTGAGTCCATCTTGATGCCCAAATCGTTGGTGCAAGAGTGCTATAAATTGTTAGGTGCTGATTCTTAGCAGAGCATGAGGTTTTGTCATTTTTGTTACATTTGTTGTGTGCTGCATATGTGCATGAGCTCTACATGTGTTTTGGTCTATGTCATGACATCTTTACAGGGGTGTATGCCATGTATTTTTGTGATCTTTGTGGTGACTAACACAAGCATGCAAAGTAGCCTTCGTGATATTGCTGATTTCAGGGACTTAGGATTTCACTAAGTCATTTCCCTGCTGTTATTTTTATGCCATGTATTCATGTTGCTACAGTGAGATCCATGCTTCTTTTGAGTATATTCAATAAGGACGTTTTGGACATATCGTTGTCCTCTATCCATCTATGTTGTTGTTTGCAATTATGGAGTGCCCTAGCATGTCTTAATCTTGCTCTACATTTGCTATAAAATGTTCCTGGCAGATTGTTTACGTGTTGATCAATTTTGCCAAGGTTGTTGTAGTTGATCCATGCATGATATGAACTTGTTCTTGCCATGGTTAGCCTTATGATCATGTCTTCTTGCTTGTAGTATGCTTAGTTTGTCATGCAATGCCTTGTGGTGAGTGAATCGAGCTCGCAAAGATGCCTTCATTATTCTGTTGATGCCATGCTCAGTTTTCTGCCAAGTCTGAATCTATTAACAAAACTTGCTATGTTTACATGGGTGCCATCATATCTTCTGAGCCTTTTTGGCTCATGGTCAGTAAGGGACTTCTGTTCTATGCTTTGAGTAGTTTCATGCCATGCCTTTGATTGCTATGATCTTATCCTGTATCATGCTGTTTGCTTGCTCTAAACATTGCTTCCTGATGTTAATTCTTGGCATGTTAGTATTTTTCACCAAGTCTGTGATGCTGATATCTTTTGCACTTTTGCCATGCTTGTTTGAACCCGTTCTATTGTGATTTGGCCGTAGCTCAGTGTTCATCTTTTGTCAAGAACCTTGAGTAGGTCACTTCCATGTGCTTTTTTGCTATGTTGGGGTGTAGTAGCTTAGTTTCTTGTTGCATTCTAGATGGCATCATGCTGTTAATCGCAGAATTGTGCCATTCTTGTTTTGCTTGCCATTTGCTAACCGTGCCTCCGATTCCGGTGATCTTTATATCGATTTCGACCGAAATCATCTCATCTTTCCACCAGCACACTTGGTTTGCCAAGTTGAGGCTTGGTTCAATCTTTTCCTTCCGAAGCATGCATATGCATCGCATATCATGTCTCGCATATCATGCCATGTTTTGCATCATGTTGTTTGCGCATTGCACCGTGATTGATTGTTGGTCATTTTGCTTGTGTTCTTGCCTTGGGTAGAGCCGGGAGACGAGTACGTGATCGAGGAACTCGTTGAGTATGCTTACGAGGATCAAGCTTTTGTCAACTCGGATAACTTTGCAGGCAAGATGACCATACCCTCGAAATCACTTCTATCTTTGCTTGCTAGTTGTTCGCTCTATTGCTATGCGGCGATACCTACCACCTGCTATATCATGCCTCCCATATTGCCATGTCAAGCCTCTAACCCACCTTTCCTAGCAAATCGTTGTTTGGCTATGTTACCGCTTTGCTCAGCCCCTCTTATTGCGTTGCTAGTTGCAGGTGAAGATGGAGTTTGTTCCTTGTTGGAACATGGTTATTGTTGGGATATCATTATTATATCTTGTTTACTTTAATGCATCTATATACTTGGTAAAGGGTGGAAGGCTCGGCCTTATGCCTGGTGTTTTGTTCCACTCTTGCCACCCTAGTTTCCATCATACCGGTGTTATGTTCCTTGATTTTGCGTTCCTTACGTGGTTGGGTGTTATGGGAACCCCTTGAAAGTTCGCTTTGAATAAAACTCCTCCAACAAGGCCCAACCTTGGTGTTACATTTGCCTCACCTAGCCTTTTTTCCCTTGGGTTTCCGGAGCCCGAGGGTCATCTTTATTTTAACCCCCCCGGGCCAGTGCTTCTCTAAGTGTTGGTCCAACCTGAGCGATGTCTGGCGCCCCCTGGGCAACCAGGGTCTATGCCAACCCGACGTCTGGCTCATCCGGTGTGCCCTGAGAACGAGATATGTGCAGCTCCTCTCAGGATTTGTCAGCACATTTGGGCGGCTTTGCTGGTCTTGTTTTACCATTGTCGAAATGTCTTGTAACCAGGATTCCTAGTCTGGTTGGGTCTTCCTGGGAGAAGGAATATCCTTCGTTGACCGTGAGAGCTTGTGATGGGCTAAGTTGGGACACCCCTGCAAGGTTTTGAACTTTCGAAAGCCGTGCCCACGGTTATGGGCAGATGGGAATTTGTTAATGCCCGGTTGTAGAGAATTTGTCACTTAATTTAATTAAAATGAATCAACCGCGTGTGTTGCCGTGATGGTCTCTTTTCGGCGGAGTCCGGGAAGAGAACACGGTCTCGTGTTATGCTTGAACGTAAGTAGTTTCAGGATCACTTCTTGATCATTTTAGCATCTCGACCGTGCTTGGCTTCTCTTCTCGCTCTCTTTTGCGTAAGTTAGCCACCATACAAGCTAGTGCTTACTGCAGCTCCACCTCACTACCTCTTTCCTACTTTTAAGCTTAAATAGTCTTGATCGCGAGGGTGTGAGATTGCTGAGTCCCCGTGACTCACATATACTTCCAAACAGATGCAGGTGCCGATGATGCCAGTGCAGGGGATGCTACCAAACTCAAGTGGGAGTTCAACGAGGATTCGGGACGTTACTATGTTTCTTTTCCGGATGATCAGTAGAGGAGCCCAGTTGGGGCGATCGGGGATCTAGCATTAGGGATTGTCTTTCTTTATTTTGGTTCCGTAGTCGGACCTTGATTGTATTCTGGATGATGTATGATATTTATGTGTTGTTTGAATTGGCGATTGTAAGCCAACTCTTTATCCCTTTCTTATTCAGTACATGGGATGTGTTAAGATTACCCCTCTTGCGACATACCTACTATGCGGTTATGCCTCTAAGTCGTGCTCCGACACATGGGAGATATAGCCGCATCGTGGGTGTTACACTACTACTACTATTCCCGAGGGTGCCTACTACTACGTGGAGACCCCCGACGACCAGGAGTAGTTAGGAGGTCCCATGTAGGAGGCCTTGCCTCTTCGATCGTTGTTGCTTTTGTGCTTTAATTCTTAAGGCAGTCTTGTCTAACTTATGTCTGTACTCAGATATTGTTGCTTTCGCTGACGCTTGCACTTCGAGCTTATGTATTCGAGCCCTCGAGGCCCCTGGCTTGTAATATAAAGCTTGTATTATTTTGATTAGTGTCTAGAGTTGTGTTGTGATATCTACCCGTGAGTCCCTGATCTCGATCGTACACATTTGCGTGCATGATTAGTGTACAACTGAGTCAGGGGCGTCATAATTGAAAACTCTGAGGAAGCATCGTGCCGCTATTGGATATACTCTTGATGATCTTAAGGGCATTAGTTGCTGGAAATATGCCCTAGAGGTAATAATAAAAGCATTATTATTATATTTCCTTGTTCATGATAGTTGTCTTTATTCATGCTATAATTGTGTTATCCGGAAATCGTAATACATGTGTGAATAATAGGCACCAACATGTCCCTAGTAAGCCTCTAGGTGACTAGCTCATTGATCAACAGATAGTCATGGTTTCCTGACTATGAAAATTGGATGTCATTGATAACGAGATCACATCATTAGGAGAATGATGTGATGGACAAGACCCAATCCTAAACATAGCACAAGATCGTATAGTTCGTTTGCTAGAGTTTTCCAATGTCAAGTATCTTTTCCTTAGACCATGAGATCGTGTAACTCCCGGATACCGTAGGAGTGCTTTGGGTGTACCAAACGTTGCAACGTAATTGGGTGACTATAAAGGTATACTATGGGTATCTCCGAAAGTGTCTGTTGGGTTGACACGGATCAAGACTGGGATTTGTCACTCCGTGTGACGGAGAGGTATCACTGGGCCCACTCGGTAATGCGTCATCATAATGAGCTCAAAGTGACCAAGTGTCTGGTCACGGGATCATGCATTACGGTATGAGTAAAGTGACTTGCCGGTAACGAGATTGAACGAGGTATTGGGATACCGACAATCGAATCTCGGGCAAGTAACATACCGGTTGACGAAGGGAATTGTATACGGGGTTGCTTGAATCCTCGACATCGTGGTTCATCCGATGAGATCATCGAGGAGCATGTGGGAGCCAACATGGGTATCCAGATCCCGCTGTTGGTTATTGACCAGGGAGCGATCTCGGTCATGTCTACATGTCTCCCGAACCCGTAGGGTCTACACACTTAAGGTTCGGTGACGCTAGGGTTGTAGGGATATGTATATGAAGTAACCCGAATGTTGTCCGGAGTCCCGGATGAGATCCCGAACGTCACGAGGAGTTCCGGAATGGTCCGGAGGTAAATAATTATATATGGTAAGTCTTGTTTTGGTCACCGGAAAGGTTTCGCGCATTATCGGTATTGTACCGGGAGTGCCGAAAGGGGTCCGGGGGTCCACCAAGGGGGTCCACCTGCCCCGGGGGGGCACATGGGCTGTAGGGGTGTGTGCCTTGGCCTATATGGGCCAAGGGCACCAGCCCCAAGAGGCCCATGCGCCAAGAGATGAGGGAAAGGAAGAGTCCTAAAGGGGGAAGGCACCTCCTAGGTGCCTTGGGGAGGATGGACTCCTCCCTGGCCGCACCCTTCCTTGGAGGAAGGGCCAAGGCTGCGCCCCCCCTCTCCCTTGGCCCTATATATAGTGGGGGGAAGGGAGGGCAGCCACACCTAAGCCCTGGCGCCTCCCTCTCCCTCTCCAACACCTCCTCCTCCTCCGTAGAGCTTGGCGAAGCCCTGACGTAGTACTGCAGCTCCACCACCACCACGCCGTCATGCTGCTGCTGGAGCCATCTTCCTCAACCTCTCCTTCCCCTTGCTGGATCAAGAAGGAGGAGACGTCACGCTGACCGTACGTGTGTTGAACACAGAGGTGCCGTCCATTCGGCGCTAGGATCTCCGGTGATTTGGATCACGTCGAGTACGCCTTCCTCATCCCCGTTCTTTGAACGCTTCCGCGCGTGATCTACAAAGGTATGTAGATGCAATCTGATCACTCGTTGCTAGATGAACTCCTAGATGGATCTTGGTGAAACCGTAGGAAATTTTTTGGTTTCTGCAACGTTCCCCAACAGTGGCATCATGAGCTAGGTCTATGTGTAGTTCTCTTGCACGAGTAGAACACAATTTGTTGTGGGCGTTGATGTTGTCAACTTTCTTGCCGCTACTAGTCTTATCTTGCTTCAACGGTATTGTGGGATGAAGCGGCCCGGACCAACCTTACACGTACGCTTACGTGAGACCGGTTCCACCGACTAACATGCACAAGTTGCATAAGGTGGCTGGCCGGTGTCTGTCTCTCCCACTTTAGTTGGAGCGGATTCGATGAAAAGGGTCCTTATGAAGGGTAAATAGAAGTTGACAAATCACGTTGTGGCTTTCACGTAGGTAAGAAAACGTTCTTGCTAGAACCCTTTTGCAGCCACGTAAAACTTGCAACAACAATTAGAGGACGCCTAACTTGTTTTTGTAGCAAGTGTTCTGTGATGTGATATGGCCAAAGTTGTGATGAATGATGAATGATATATATGTGATGTATGAGATGTTCATGCTATTGTAATAAGAATCACGACTTGCATGTTGATGAGTATGACAACCGGCAGGAGCCATAGGAGTTGTCTTTATTTTTTGTATGACCTGTGTGTCATTGAGAAATGCCATGTAAATTACTTTACTTTATTGCTAAACGCGTTAGCCGTAGTAGTAGAAGTAATAGTTGGCGAGCAACTTCATGGAGACACGATGATGGAGATCATGGTGTCATGCCGGTGACAGGATGATCATGGAGCCCCAAGATGGAGATCAAAGGAGCTATGTGATATTGGCCATATCATGTCACTATTATTATTTGATTGCATGTGATGTTTACCATGTTTCTGCATCTTGTTTACTTAGAACGACGGTAGTAAATAAGATGATCCCTCATAATAATTTCAAGAAAGTGTTCCCCCTAACTGTGCACCGTTGCGACAGTTCGTTGTTTCGAAGCACCATGTGATGATCGGGTGTTAGATTCCAACGTTCACATACAACGGGTGTAAGACAGATTTACACATGCAAACACTTAGGTTGACTTGACGAGCCTAGCATGTGCAGACATGGCCTCGGAACACAGAAGACCGAAAGGTCGAGCATGAGTCGTATAGAAGATACGATCAACATGAAGATGTTCACCGATGTTGACTAGTCCGTCTCACGTGATGATCGGACACGGCCTAGTTAACTCGGATCATGTTATACTTAGATTACTGAAGGGATGTCTATCTAAGTGGGAGTTCATTGAATAATTTGATTAGATGAACTTAATTATCATGAACTTAGTCTAATTTTTTTTTACAATATGTCTTGTAGATCAAATGGCCAACGTAGTCCTCAACTTCAACGCGTTCCTAGAGAAAACCAAGCTGAAAGACGATGGCAACAACTACACGGACAGGGTCCGGAACCTGAGGATCATCCTCATAGCTGCCAAGAAAGATTATGTCCTACAAGCACCGCTAGGTGATGCACCTGTTCTCCCTGCAGAACAAGACGTTATGAACGCTTGGCAGGCACGTACCGATGACTACTCCCTCGTTCAGTGCGGCATGCTTTAAAGCTTAGAGCCGGGGCTCCAAAAGCGTTTTGAGTGACACGGAGCATATGAGATGTTCGAAGAGCTGAAAATGGTTTTCCATGCTCATGCCCGGGTCGAGAGATATCAAGTCTCCGACAAGTTCTTCAACTATAAGATGGAGGAAAACAGTTCTGTCAGTGAGCACATACTCACTATGTCTGGGTTGCATAACCGCTTGACTTAGCTGGGAGTTAATCTCCCGGATGACGCGGTCATTGACAGAATCCTTCAGTCGCTTCCACCGAGCTACAAGAGCTTTCTGATGAACTTCAATATGCAGGGGATGGAAAAGACCATTCCTGAAGTATTTGCAATGCTGAAATCAGCAGAGGTAGAAGTCAAAAAGGAACATCAAGTGTTGATGGTGAATAAAATCACTAAGTTCAAGAAGGGCAAGGATAAGAAAGCCTTCAAGAAGGACGGCAAGGGAGTTGCCGCGCCCGGCAAGCAAGCTGCCGGGAAGAAGCCAAAGAATGGACCCAAGCCCGAGACTGAGTGCTTTTATTGCAAGGGAAGTGGTCACTAGAAGCGGAACTGCCCCAAATACTTAGCGGACAAGAAGGCCGGCATCACGAAAGGTATATGTGATATACATGTAATTGATGTGTACCTTACCAATACTTGTAGTAGCTCCTGGGTATTTGATACCGGTGCGGTTGCTCACATTTGTAACTCAAAACAGGAGCTGTGGAATAAGCGGAGACTGGCGAAGGACGAGGTGACGATGCGCGTCGAGAATGGTTCCAAGGTCAATGTGATCGCCATCGGCACGCTACCTCTACATTCGGGATTAGTTTTAAACCTTAATAATTGTTATTTAGTGCTAGCTCTGAGCATGAACATTGTATCAGGATCTCGTTTAATTCGAGATGGCTACTCATTTAAATCCGAGAATAATGGTTGTTCTATTTATATGAGAGATATGTTTTATGGTCATGCTCCGATGGTGAATGGTTTATTCTTAATGAATCTCGAGCGTAATGCTACACATGTTCATAGTGTGAGTACCAAAAGATGTAAGATTGATAATGATAGTCCCACATACTTGTGGCACTGCCGCCTTGGTCACATAGGTGTCAAACGCATGAAGAAGCTCCATGCTGATGGACTTTTAGAGTCTCTTGATTACGAATCATTTGACACGTGCGAACCATGCCTCATGGGTAAAATGTCCAAGACTCCGTTCTCAGGAACAATGGAGCGAGCAACCAACTTATTGGAAATCATACATACTGATGTGTGTGGTCCAATGAGTGTTGAGGCTCGCGGTGGCTATCGTTATGTTCTCACCCTCACTGATGACTTGAGTAGATATGGGTATGTCTACTTAATGAAACACAAGTCTGAAACCTTTGAAAAAGTTCAAGGAATTTCAGAGTGAGGTTGAGAATCAACGTGACAGGAAAATCAAGTTCCTGCGATCAGATCATGGAGGAGAATACTTGAGTCACGAGTTTGGCACACACTTAAGAAAATGTGGAATAGTTTCACAACTCACGCCGCCTGGAACACCTCAGCGTAATGGTGTGTCCGAACGTCGTAATCGCACTCTATTAGATATGGTGCGATCTATGATGTCTCTTACCGATTTACCGCTATCTTTTTGGGGCTATGCTTTAGAGACTGCCGCATTCACTTTAAATAGGGCTCCGTCGAAATCCGTTGAGATGACACCGTATGAATTATGGTTTGGGAAGAAACCTAAGCTGTCGTTTCTAAAAGTTCGGGGATGTGATGCTTATGTCAAGAAACTTCAACCTGAAAAGCTCGAACCCAAGTCGGAAAAATGCGTCTTCATAGGATACCCTAAAGAAACTATTGGGTATACCTTCTACCTCAGATCCGAAGGCAAGATCTTTGTTGCCAAGAATGGATCCTTTCTTGAGAAGGAGTTTCTCTCAAAAGAAGTAAGTGGGAGGAAAGTACACTTGATGAAGTATTACCTCTTGAACCGGAAAATAGCGCAACTCAAGAAAATGTTCCTGAGGTGCCTGCACCGACTAGAGAAGAAGTTAATGATGATGATCAAGATACTTCTGATCAAGCTCCTACTGAAATTCGAAGGTCCACAAGGACACGTTCCGCACCAGATTGGTACGGAAACCCTATCTTGGAAATCATGTTGTTAGACAACGGTGAACCTTAGAACTATGAAGAAGCGATGGCGGGCCTGGATTCCGACAAATGGCTGGAAGCCATGAAATCCGAGATAGGATCCATGTATGAAAATGAAGTATGGACTTTGACTGACTTGCCCGTAGAGCGGCGAGCCATAGAAAATAAATGGATCTTTAAGAAGAAGATAGACGCGGATGGTAATGTGACCATCTATAAAGCTCGGCTTGTCGCTAAGGGTTATCGACAAGTTCAAGGGGTTGACTATGATGAGACTTTCTCACCGGTAGCGAAGCTGAAGTCCGTCCGAATCATGTTAGCAATTGCCGCATTCTACGATTATGAAATATGGCAAATGGACGTCAAAACGGCATTCCTTAATGGTTTCCTTAAGGAAGAATTGTATATGATGCAGCCGGAGGATTTTGTCGAGCCTAAGTATGCTAACAAGGTATGCAAGCTCCAACGCTCGATTTATGGGCTGGTGCAAGCATCTCGGAGTTGGAACATTCGCTTTGATGAGATGATCAAAGCGTTTGGGTTTACGCAGACTTATGGAGAAGCCTGCGTTTACAAGAAAGTGAGTGGGAGCTCTGTAGCATTTCTCATATTATATGTAGATGACATACTTTTGATGGGAAATGATATAGAACTTTTGGACATCATTAAGGCCTACTTGAATAAGAGTTTTTCAATGAAGGACCTTGGAGAAGCTGCTTATATATTAGGCATCAAGATCTATAGAGATATATCAAGACGCCTCATAGGTCTTTCACAAAGCACATACCTTGATAAGATATTGAAGAAGTTCAATATGGACCAGTCTAAGAAGGGGTTCTTGCCTGTGTTGCAAGGTGTGAAATTGAGCTCAGCTCATTGTCCGACCACGGCAGAAGATATAGAAGAGATGAGTGTCATCCCCTATGCCTCAGCCATAGGTTCTATTATGTATGCCATGCTGTCTACCAGACCTGATGTAAACCTTGCTGTAAGTTTGGTAGGAAGGTACAAAAGTAATCCCGGCAAGGAACACTAGACAGCGGTCAAGAATATCCTGAAGTACCTGAAAAGGACTAAGGAAATGTTTCTCGTTTATGGAGGTGACGAAGAGCTCGTCGTAAAAGGTTACGTCGACACTAGCTTCGACACAGATCTGGATGACTCTAAGTCACAAACCGGATATGTGTATATTTTGAATGGTGGGGCAGTAAGCTGGTGCAGTTGCAAGCAGAGCGTCGTGGCGGGATCTACATGTGAAGCAGAGTACATGGCAGCCTCGGAGGCAGCGCATGAAGCAATTTGGGTGAAGGAGTTCATCACCGACCTAGGAGTCATACCCAATGCGTCGGGGCCGATCAAGCTCTTCTGTGACAACACTGGAGCTATTGCACTTGCCAAGGAGCCCAGGTTTCACAAGAAGACAAGGCACATCAAGTGTCACTTCAACTCCATTCGTGAAAATGTTCAAGATGGAGACATAGATATTTGTAAAGTACATACGGACCTGAATGTAGCAGATCCGTTGACTAAACCTCTCCCTAGAGCATGATCAACACCAGAATTCCATGGGTGTTCGATTCATCACAATGTAACTAGATTATTGACTCTAGTGCAAGTGGGAGACTGTTGGAAATATGCCCTAGAGGCAATAATAAAAGCATTATTATTATATTTCCGTGTTCATGATAATTTTCTTTATTCATGCTATAATTATGTTATCCGGAAATCGTAATACATGTGTGAATAATAGACACCAACATGTCCCTAGTAAGCCTCTAGGTGACTAGCTCGTTGATCAATAGATAGTCATGGTTTCCTGACTATGGACATTGGATGTCATTGATAACGAGATCACATCATTAGGAGAATGATGTGATGGACAAGACCCAATCCTAAACATAGCACAAGATCGTATAGTTCGTTTGCTAGAGTTTTCCAATGTCAAGTATCTTTTCCTTAGACCATGAGATCGTGTAACTCCCGGATACCATAGGAGTGATTTGGGTGTACCAAACGTCGCAACGTAACTGGGTGACTATAAAGGTATACTACGGGTATCTCCGAAAGTGTCTGTTGGGTTGACACGGATCAAGACTGGGATTTGTCACTCCGTGTGACGGAGAGGTATCACTAGGCCCACTCGGTAATGCGTCATCATAATGAGCTCAAAGTGACCAAGTGTCTGGTCATGGGATCATGCATTACGGTACGAGTAAAGTGACTTGCCGGTAACGAGATTGAACGAGGTATTGGGATACCGACGATCGAATCTCGGGCAAGTAACATACCGATTGACGAAGGGAATTGTATACGGGGTTGCTTGAATCCTCGACATCGTGGTTCATCCGATGAGATCATCGAGGAGCATCTGGGAGCCAACATGGGTATCCAGATCCCGTTGTTGGTTATTGACCGGAGAGCGATCTCGGTCATGTCTACATGTCTCCCGAACCCGTAGGGTCTACACACTTAAGGTTCGGTGACGCTAGGGTTGTAGGGATATGTATATGCAGTAACCCGAATGTTGTTTGGAGTCCCGGATGAGATCCCGGACGTCACGAGGAGTTCCGGAATGGTCCGGAGGTAAAGAATTATATATGGGAAGTCTTGTTTTGGTCACCGGAAAGGTTTCGCGCATTATCGGTATTGTACCGGGAGTGCCGAAAGGGGTCCGGGGGTCCACCAAGGGGGTCCACCTGCCCCGGGGGGCCACATGGGCTGTAGGGGTGTGCGCCTTGGCCTATATGGGCCAAGGGCACCAGCCCCAAGAGGCCCATGCGCCAAGAGATGAGGGAAAGGAAGAGTCCTAAAGGGGGAAGACACCTCCTAGGTGCCTTGGGGAGGATGGACTCCTCCCTGGCCGCACCCTTCCTTGGAGGAAGGGCCAAGGCTGCGCCCCCCCCTCTCCCTTGGCCCTATATATAGTGGGGGGAAGGGAGGGCAGCCACCCCTAAGCCCTGGCGCCTCCCTCTCCCTCTCCAACACCTCCTCCTCCGTAGAGCTTGGCGAAGCCCTGACGGAGTACTGCAGCTCCACCACCACCACGCCGTCGTGCTGCTGCTGGAGCCATCTTCCTCAACCTCTCCTTCCCCTTGCTGGATCAAGAAGGAGGAGATGTCACGCTGACCGTACGTGTGTTGAACACGGAGGTGCCGTCCGTTCGGCGCTAGGATCTCCGGTGATTTGGATCACGTCGAGTACGCCTTCCTCATCCCCGTTCTTTGAACGCTTCCGCGCGTGATCTACAAAGGTATGTAGATGTAATCCAATCACTCATTGCTAGATGAACTCCTAGATGGATCTTGGTGAAACCGTAGGGAAATTTTTGTTTTCTGCAACGTTCCCCAACATTAGTCACAGTCTATGTCAGAATAAAATTAATATGGAACCTGATGCTAAGCGAGTTGTTGATCACCAGCAACTATTAAATCCAAAGATGAAAGAAGTGGTAAGAAATGGAATATTAAAGCTTCTGTAAGTAGGTATAATTTATCCTATAGCTGATAGTAGATGGGTAAGTCTTGTTCATTGTGTCCTTAAGAAGGGAGGTATTACCGTTGTTCCTAATGATAAAAATGAACTTATTCCCCAAAGAATTGTCACAGGTTATAGAATGGTAATTGATTTTAGAAAATTAAACAAAGCTAATAGGAAAGATCATTATCGTTTACCTTACATTGATCAAATTCTAGAAAGACTATCAAAACATAGACATTTTTGTTTTCTAAATGGATACTCTATTTTTTCCAAAATACATGTGTCACAAGAGGATCAAGAAGAACTACTTTTACATGCCCTTTTGATACGTCGTGTCCTAAAGATATCACAAATATAAGATGTTTCCTTGGTCATGCCGGTCTATATACGAGGTTTATCAAATATTTGTCTAAAATTTCTAGGCCTCTCACTAATCTTTTGCCAAAAGATGTTCCATTTGTTTTTGATAATGATTGTCTAGAAGCCTTCGAAATATTTAAGAAAGCCTTAATTTCTGCACCTATTGTTCGACCACCTAATTGGAACCTACCCTTTGAAATTATGTGTGATGCTAGTGATTATGTTGTTGGTGCTGTTCTAGGACAAAGAGTTGATAAGAAATTAAATGTTATCCATTATGCTAGTAAAACTCTAGACAGTGCTCAAAGAAATTATGCTACTATAGAACAAGAATTTCTAGCAGTTGTGTTTGCTTGTGATAAATTCACATCTTATATTGTTGATTCCAAAGTAATTGTTCACACCGATCATGCTGCTATTAAATACCTCATGGAAAAGAAAGATGCTAAACCTAGACTTATTAGGTGGGTTCTCTTGCTACAAGAATTTAATTTACATATTACTAATAGGAAAGGAGCTAAGAACCCCGTAGCAGACAACTTGTCTAGGTTAGAAAATATTCTTGATGACCCACTATGTATTGATGCTAGCTTTCCTGATGAACAATTAGCTATCATAAATGCTTCTTATAGTACCCCCATGGTATGCAGACTATGCTAATTTTATTGTTGCTAAATTTATACCACCTAGTTTCACATACCAACAAAAGAAAAAGTTCTTCTATGATTTAAGACTGTCAGATTCAGGGCCCCGCAGACCCAAGAAGGTTTAAACTTTGGGGCGTGTGCAAAGAACTCAACCTAACCGGCCTACCAGCCTGTCACCCCACAGTCTAGCTCGATGCACACGAACAAGGAGGAAGATGAACACAATAGTTTACCCAGATTCAGGCCACCTTGCGGTGTAAGACCCTACTCTTACTTCGGGGTGGATTGGCCTCACGAGGGGTTGAGGATGAACTAGTACAAGGGATGAACAACCTCGCGAGGTTGTGGGGTGAGGGAACGAGTCGACCGAGAGCTCCCTCTCCCTACGGTGGTGGCTAACCTATACTTATAGTGGCATCGGTCCTATTCCCCCAAAACATAGGCGGGAAGGAATCCCACAGTGGCCAATTTGAAAGGGGACAAGTAGTACATCTTATCCTAACAAAAGGTGTTCTTTGCCTGCAAAGCTTCTGGTCGTGACGCAGCGGTAGGCTCAGCGATGACATCCGTCCTGCCGCGCTGGCGGTCTTGGTCTTGTTGCACTGAAATGGAAACCTTTACCCGAGTCCTTGGGAACCCACGCCTATCCTTGCCTCCTTAGCACCAAAGAGGAAATTGTCTTCTCTGCGCCCACTGACACCCGCTTGCCTCGGTCGTCATGGCTTGCGTCATGGCAGCCTAACGAGGCCGGGTACCTGCATAGAAATCTCTGCTCCTCGGGAGGCTGCCTAGGGAGGCCGCTCCCTCGGGAGGTCTTGTCGTTGTCCGCCCCACGAGGCTTCACCCCTCGTGAGGGTCTTGCCTCGGTGGTATTGGAGGTGGGTCGTACCAGGCCGTTGATGTAGCCACGTCGTGGGCCGCAGGCAGGCAAGTCTGGGTACCCTAGTTCCCAGAATGCCGACAGTAGCCCCCAAGCCCAAAGCATGCTCAGGCTTGGCTTCGAGGTGAAGCCAAAGGTCAAGGGCAAAGCGCCATGGGCCCCAATCGCCCGCGGGCCAGGCTGACGCATGGCGCTTAGTGGGACGTGGGCGTCTCCGCTTCCCCATGTCACCTCGGCAACTGCCCAGCCTGACAAAAGGCTGGCCCCCGCCACCGAGCCATCATTGCTTCCTTTTCTCCTTGCTCCAATTCCCCTTTCTCCCTACCGAGAGGGTCTCCAGATCCAATCGAGCTCGACCCCTCATCCTCCTACAACTCCGGCGCCGAGGATCTCACCGAGGGCTCCCGAAAAGCCACAGGCCATGGTGCACACCGCAAGTTCTTCCTCCTCTCTTGCACCTACACTCAACGCGTCCTCCATCATCGAGGAGGGGCACCTTACCCTTGTGCTCCCATACACGGCGGGCAAGGAGAATGAGGGGAAGGAGACCAAGGTCTGGGCCAGTTCCATCTAGCAACAGTCCCTGGCACGGACAGTTTACCCCTTCTTCCTTCATAGTATCTTTGTGGGGCTCATGCCCCCTCTCTCTGAGTTCTTCACCGCCATCCTCGAGAACTACCAGGTTCAGGCCCTGCACTTCCAACCCCTCTCCATCCTCCTGTCCATGTTTGCCTTCTACTACAAGGCCTTCGTGGGCATGAGGCCCTCCGTGCCCCTCCTTCGGCACTTCTTCTCCCTGCAGTTCCACGATCCGACCCAGCACTCCGGCTATGTGTCCTTTGTCGCGGTCCATAGGAACAACAAGCACATGAGGGCCTGGAAGAAGGTGGAGAGCTTCCGGCTCCGCAGGGTCTTCATGGATGCCAGGGCCTCAACGCGCGGCTGGAACTGCCCACCTAGTTGTCGACGAAGCTCGATAGGTGGAACCACAAGAAGTTCTCCGACCCCCTGGCAGGGCCCGTCCTGAGGAAGATGGCCTCAGATGTGTACGCCAGGGTGCTGACCGAGGGTATGCTCGTGAAGGAGTTCCTCAGGCAGTGCTTAGCTCCGCTCCAGTCGCACACACGCCCTATGTGGGAGCTCCAGGACGCGGAGGATGACATCAAGCTGCGCTCGGGAGACTTGGCGGGCGAGGAACTAGACAAAGCCATGAACATCCTGCTTGAGGGCGAGCCAGGGACCTCCCAGAGGCTTACGTTCCGTTGTACCGCCATGGCTACCTTCAACGAGCTGGGGCTCGTGTAATCCGAGCCTCTCAACTCCCCGGTGTAGGTCTCCTCCGGCGACAGCGCCGGCGAAGAGGGCAAGGGGGACTCGAAGGTGACCGAGGATGACGTGGCGGAGATCTCTCCCCCATCATGAAGTGAGCTTCTCCGTGGTTTCGCTGACAACAACGACGTCGATGAGCCCCCGGCTGAGGAATCCCCGCGCACCACTGGGGTTCTCACAAGGTCGGGGGCCACTCCTCAGGCCCGGCCGAGGTCGGGCCAAGCGATCCCGAAGAAGAATGGGGCGGCATCCTCTTAGGGCGACGCCTCGGCCTTGTGAGGCGGCGGCGCCTCGCCGAAACCGGCCGCGGAGCGCCCCGCTCACTTCCTGGGCGCGACGAAGACCACATCCACGAAGAGTGGGGGGGGGGCTAGCCTTGGTCGGGAAGAGGGTGTATATCGACCCCGACGAGTAAGTACCTCACCCTATTTCTGTCCCGCATATGTTTGCACCGTGCTCACAGTGCTCCCGCCCTAATGACCAGGGTAGGTGTCGTGGTGAAGAAGAGGAAGGAGGGTGACCAGACCTCGGAGGCGCCACCACTCACCGCACCCGCGACGGCTCCGGCACAGATCCGTGCTCCTCAGGGCATGGTAGTGCCGCCTCGGGAGTAGCTGGCCCTAGGTTCCTGCAGGTCACGGAGCTGTGTGCACCCGTTGCGCCCGGGCAAGGTTCTGAGTCTACGGTAATTGAAGCCGACCTCACCAGCACCTCCAGAGCTGCGAAGCACCCTACTGCTCTTGTGCTGCCTTCTCCTCCGACCCTCATGCTTGCGAATTGCGACCCCTTGGGTAGGCCCGGGGCCTTGGACGAGGCCTACGTTGCGCTTGGTCGTCTCTGGGCGGACGTTCAAGATGCCAACATATGCTTCACGAGGGAGCGCCTGGGACTTCTTTCAGGGTGGGCCCAGGCCAACTCCGCCATTGAGAAGGCCTGGAGTCGGGCTAAGGCCGCCAACGCCGAGAGCAGGAAGGAGGTCGCTGATGCTGAAGCATCTCGTGACATGGCGCAGGCTGAGGCTGCATCTATCGCGAAGCACTGCAGGGAGGCGGAGGAGAGCTTGAAGGCCCTTCAGGAGGAGCAAGCCGCGACTACATCGCGGCTCCGCCAACAGGAGGAGGGCCTCAAGGCTCATGAGGCGAAGCTCGTAGATCGAGACACCAAGCTGGCTCAGGTGACCACCGCCCAGGCAACGAAGCGCGACCAGCTGGCCAAACTGAAGGCGGAGGCGGGTGAGGCCTAGGCGTCCTGGAGGTGGAGTGTCACTTGCTTTCCACCGCGGCTGCGATAGACGTCTTCAGCCATCTCTACCTCCAGGACCCAAGCTTCAACCTCAGTGCACTGATCCACTCAGTAGCTCTTGAGTCTCGCGAGCTGCTACGGAGGCCGTGAAGGATCACATGGATGCCCTGCTCAAGAAGTTCCTCTGTGTCCCCGACCCTGAGGCTCTAGCAGCTGAGGCTAGGGTTGGTGGTGACCACGGCAGCCGCGACGTCGATGACGGGCTTCCAGCAGCCAGAGCGGGCGGAGGTGATGGCCAAGGCAGTGCTGGCGCTTACTCTTGACTTTATTCCTGCAATCATTTACCATGCCTCGTGGAGGTGTAAACCTTCTGCTTGAATTTGTGAAACATTACGTGTTTTGTAATAACTACTAGAACTCTGCGGTTTCCTTCATGTTTGCCTTAGCGTTCTGCGTCGGCAGGGCCTAGCCCCGCGCATACCTCGACTGCCGTTGGGGCATCCAGGTCACCAGGATGCGACCAAGGAGCAAGGGGCTACGTGACTAGTGAGCCCCCTGAGTCATGGTACTTAGGGTTCCCCTTTGACGTACGAACAACCTCGATGTTCTGCGTCGGCAGGGCCCGACCCCGCGCATACCTCGACCATCATTGGTACGTCCGGATCACCAGGACGAGACCAAGGGGTAAGGGGCTATGTGACCAGTGAGGCCCCTGAGTCACGATGCTCAGGGGTCCCCCTTGACGTACGAACGACCCTCGCGAAGGAAAAGCAAGCAGTCATCCGAGCTACTCCGGAGTCCTCCAAGTAACAAGAACAAGAAAGATTCTTCCTCTAGTAGTAACAATAATCATGCTAAATCCAATATTGTTGCTTCTAGTAGTTCTCTTGATTCCACTAATGATTCTCTTAGCCAAGTTACACTTGAGCAAGAAAATAGCTTATTGAAGGGAATTATAGAGAAAGGTGTTTACAAGAGCCTTGCCGGAAGTAAGCAATTCGAGGAAATTGTACGCAAGCAAGGAAGGCACCGGAAGAATCAAGGTGTTGGTTTTGAATGAAAGTTCAATGCCAATGGAGTTGAGTGGGAAGAAGATCAATACCCCAAGACGAAGTTTGTTCCTCAACAAGAGAAGTATGATCCTACTTCTTTCAAAGGGACACAAGCTCAAGATGATCTTCCACCACAAGACCACAAGCAAAAAGGCAAGGACAAGCTTCAAGAGGAAATTGATGCATTTGAAGAAGCTCCTAAGGCCTTGGTCAAGTGGGTTCCCAAGACTACTTCAAGTTCCACTTCATCAAGTACAACTACGACACTGAGGATTCCCATCAAGATGGTGTGGATCCCGAAGAAGAAGAACTAGAGAGTTCTTGAGGGTGACTCCTCCAACATACTTCACTCTTATCATCTTGGCAAGAACAAGTGCAATCAACTTCCACATCTTGCACTAGTTCAAGGAGTCACAAACCCTCTTGTTGGTAAGACAAGGGACAAGGTAACCTAAAAGCTTTCATAGACATCATCTTGTGTGTGCATCACTTTATGTCTATGGATATCCTTGTTTGTTCCTTGTGGGACTAACCCGTGTAGGTATTGAAAGTGCAACTCACTCCAATGGATAGCTTCAAATGATCTAGATCAACATTGAGCATCCACATCTTCAACATCTACATGAAGTCATCATCGACAAAACCCAAGGTTAGTTCATCCCTCTTAGGGGGATCTCACATCTAGGGGGAGCTTTAATCTAAGAATTGAGCTAAAGCAACTCTAATGGTGTGAACACAACATTGCTTTATGTAAAAGTGGTAACCCCACTTGTTCTTAAACGATGAGTATGACCTATGATCAAATGTTCTCATTTGACTCCTAAGTTAATATACTCATATATAGATGACCTAGTCATCGCAAATTGTTTGATAGATGCTAGAATTGGTTGTGCATGCTTTGCCACATATTTCAATTGCCATTTTATTGTGTGAGCATGTTGATTGCATATTTTACTCATTCGAGGACATCCACTTGTTGTTTTGATTGATTGGTTTTCTTTTCTTTTGCCAAGTGGATGGACAAGAATGCCTAAGAACCCTCTCTAGCTATCTATGCTTTTCTCGTCTCGAATTCTATTCATGCTACATCACAAAATTTGATCAAGTCAGATTTGAACCACTCTGTGTGAGGAGCACTCGGAGTTCCCGATTCATCATAGACTTAAACTTCCAAAACTTCTTTGTGCATTTCGGTCTGACCGATTCATCCATTTTGGTCATACCGAGATCACTAAGTCGATCTAGGTTTTCAATCTCGGTGCAACCGATTTGAACCTTTCGGTCACACCGAGTTTCAGTAACTGATTGCAGTTATGAATCTCGGTGCCACCGAGTTGTTCCACTCGGTCACACCGACAGGGTCGGGCTATATATACCCACGGGTCAAATTTTGGAAAACTTTCCGAACCTCCTCGACCCGCGCTTAGCCCGCTCTGCCTCCAGGGTCTCCGAATCGTCTTCCTCGTCACCAGCCGCCTCCTGCCGCTGGTCTCCGCCGCCGTCAACGGGAATCATCCCCGCCATTGCCGCCGTAGCGAGTTCATCGCCGAACTAGGGTATGAACTCGATCATTGTGCTATCCCTATCTGATTCCTAGCACATTGTGTTCGCCATGTATCTTGCCACGATTGAGATCATTATTATCCAGTCAAAACACTCCGTAGTTTAGTCGTGAATTGAAAATTTAGGGTTAGGTTTCCGCCGAAACCATCTCGGACCCACCGAGTTGTGGAACTCGGTACCACCGATTCGGCTCAGGCCATTGCACATGTAATTTTTGGTCTGACCGAGAATTGCAAATCGGTGTGACCGAGTTCAGGACTTTGTGAAACCCTAGAAGTCTCGGTGCCACCGAGCTATGACTCGGTCTGACCGAGTTCACTAGTTTAGGTTCCAACAGCTGCTTCGGTATCACCGAGTTTACAAATCGGTTGATCCGAAATGCTTTCTATGGAAAACTAAAACTAAGTTTTTGACTCATTCTTTTGCAAAAACCTCTGCATTTTGTGATGCTCATCCACTCTATCTCATCTATATCTATTCACAGGGTCTGCTGTCAGTGTTTGCAATATGTCTGATCAGAGTGATAGGCAGAACAGGTCAGAGGAGCAGGTTCACCTGAGTGAGGGCACTACTTCCTCTAGCAGTTCAGATGATGGTAGCAGGAGCACCCCAAGCAACTTACCCAAAGCTGCCTCCAGGGCCAGAAAGAAGAAGACCTCTGAATCTGAGGATGAAGACTATGTGGCAGTTGAGGATGAGGCCACTTCCAAGAAGAAAGTGGTTAAGAAGGAATATAGCACTGCTGCTGCCACCAAGCCAGGCATGAAGCAAAAGGTTCCTGCAAAGAGAATTCCAATGTCTAAGGCCAGAGCACCTACTCAAGTCCCTTTGGGATCTGAACCCAAAGAGGTTGCTGCAGAAGGGAAGAAGAGGAAGGAGAGGATCAAAAAGACCACTGCTAGAGTGCTTGGGAGATCCTCAATCATGAGAGATTCTGAAGAGGAAGAGGAAGAAGAGGTTGCTGCACCAGCACCCAAGGCACAAAAGCTGATGGGTGATGCTATAAAGTCAGGGGCTGCAACATCAAAGCCCAAATAAGCACCCAAAGCAGCCTCCAAGCCCAAGAGTGCACCTAAGAGGAATACCATGAGTATACCAGCTGCTGAGAAGAACAAGGCCCCAATGTCTGAAGTTGCTGCTGATGAAGATGATGAAGGACAAGTCCTGAGAAAGCTCAAACCCAAGATTCCAGACCACAATGATGCTCATCCTGTGGCTGAGAACATGAAGATCAGGAGAGACTCAGGGTTGAGGCTATGGAGAGAGTCAGATCCATATGCCACCAGGAGAAGGACTGCTGTTGATTACAGGTTCCACACAAAGGAACAGTAGGACTTCTATGAGACAGTGTTGCTTGACAAGAAGCTCATAGTGTGTGACATGAGATGGGTTGACTGGGACTACATCAAGGAGAATGAGGATCACTATCCAGGTGTACATGATAGTTTCAAGGCTTGTGGAGTCGATGAGTTTGTGGCTCAGAAGCTCACAAAATGGAATGATGAGCTCATCATGCAGTTCTACTCCACAGCTCATTTCTACCCAGATGGAAGGATTGTCTGGATGTCTGAAGGTATGAGGTACCAGTCCACAGTTGCTGAATGGGCGAAGTTGATCAATGCCCCAAAAGAGAGTGAAGCTGACTTGGATGTCTATGCCAACAGGAAGAAGGATCACAACACAATGGCACACATGTACAAGGAGATCCCAGATGCTGCTCTTGAGACACATAAGTTTGGATCTGTACATTACCTTCTGTCAGGCTTGCCAACCATCAACTGGATCCTCAGGCACACTCTCTTGCCAAAGTCAGGTGATCACAAGATGATCAGAGGCCATGCAATTAACTTGCTTCACATCTTTGATGTCCCACAGAAGTTCAAAGTCATGAGCCTAATAGTTGAAATTATCAAGAGGACAGCTACAGATCAGAAGAGGAGTTGTGGGCATGCCCCATAGATCCAGGAGCTAATCAACTCCAAGATGGGCACTAGTACATATCTGCTGGACAAGGAGCACATGCCTATCTATCCAGACTTCGAGGACAACATTGTGGTTATGAATGAGGATGAACCATCTTCTGTGCACGCACAAGCCAAGAAGGAGAAGGAAAAAGCTGAAAAGGCCGCAAGGATGCCAACTACTAAAGAAGCATCTCAGTATCTCCTGAAGAGCAAGCAAGATCAGCTTGGCTACCTGATTGCATCCACTCTGAGGATTGAGAAGGGACTGGCCACCCTGACTCAAAACCAGGAGAGCTTGGAAAGAATCGTGGAGCAAAAATTCTATGACTTGGATGTGAAGGTAACTGAGATTCAGTCTGTTGTGGAGCAACTTCAAGATGATATGCAGGAGAGGAAGGGCAAGACAACCACTGATGCATTTGCCAGAGTGCCTAGAGCTCAGAGGTCTGCTGCAGTGCCTGTTCCAGACACCAGAGCCACTTCATCTGCACCAGCTACAGCTTCAGCGCAACCAGCTCCAGCACCTACTCCATCAGCTCCATCTACTTCGACTGAAGCCTTCGTTCTTGGAGTTATCTGGACACCACCACCTGAAGACCAAGCTTGAGAGACGTTTTAGTGCTATGCATTTTCTATGAACTTTTTGGTAACTTGTTTCCAAAGGGGGAGAAACATGTATATATCATAGGCTTCGAGAGAGAGTGTTGCTTTTTATTCTCTCTTGCTTTGGTGGTTGAAGTTTGTTTGTCTTTTGATTGCTTGAGATACTATGCTATTATCTGTGAGACATTGATGATCATGTGGTTGATCATAAGCTACACTTATGCTTGTTAGATGATATTATCTTACTTATCCTTATATGATCATTCACTTTGCTTGGTGATGAGTGCATGTATTCAATCTTTATTATTTTGAGCGCTCCACCAAGATGTATGTGACATGGAAGAGTAACCCATGATCCTAACTCATTGTGCATTTGCGGTCCAAAGCAAATCTTAAGATATGCACAAATTTAGGGGGAGCTCTTGCTTTTCACATACTTCTCAAAGCGACAATATCTTTCACTCTTATTATCATTTGTCGAAGCTTTGATCTATATGTTGTCATCAATTACCAAAAAGGGGGAGATTGAAAGTGCAACTATCCCTGGGTGGTTTTGGTAATTCCTAACAACATATAGCTCATTGAGCTAACATTATTCCAAGATTAATATTTCAGGAAAAGCTCAATGAATGGCATGGCATGGACGAGGAAAGTGGATCCCTCAAAATTCTAAGGACAAAAAGTTTGGCTCAAGCTTGAAGCTCAAGACTCTACATTTTATATTTTAGTGATCCAAGATCACATTGAGTCTATAGGAAAAGCCAATACTATCAAGGAGGGATGAGGTGTTGCTTAATGGCTTGCTTGCTCAAAATGCTTAGTGATATGCTCCAAAATCCTCAACTACCTACCCACATCCACATATGACCTAAACCAAAAGTCAAACTCGGCCCCACCGATTCTTTCTATTCGGCGCCATCGAGTTTCAAATGTCATAGCCACTGCCACAAACCCTAGGCAAATCGGTCACACCGATAGGGATCTCGGTCTCACCGAGATTGGATTGTAATCTCTCTGTTTCCCTTCGTAACGTTTCGGTCTTACCGAGATGAGCGATCGGTCCCACCGAGATTGCAATGTAAACTCTCTGTTTCCCTTTTGTAACACTTCGGTCTCACCGAGATGAGCGAATCGGTCCCACCGAGTTTACCTGACCAACTCTCTGGTTAGCTTATTACCAAAATCGGTCCCACCGAGTTTGTGTAATCGGTCACACCGAGATTACGTTATGCCCTAACCCTAACCATATCGGTCCTACCGAGTTGCATCTCAGTCCCACCGAAAATCCTAACGGTGACTAGGTTTGCTGAATCGGTCCGACCGAGTTTAACCATTCGGTCCCACCGAGTTTGGCAAATTGTGTGTAATTGTTAGATTTTGTGTGGAGGCTATATATACCCCTCCACCCACTCTTCATTCGTGGAGAGAGCCATCAGAACATACCTACACTTCCAATACACATTTTCTGAGAGAGAACCACCTACACTTGTGTTGAGGTCAAGATATTCCATTCCAACCATATGAATCTTGATCTCTAGCCTTCCCCAAGTTGCTTTCCACTCAAATCTTCTTTCCACCAAATCCGAATCCTGTGAGAGAGAGTTGAGTGTTGGGGAGACTATCATTTGAAGCACAAGAGCAAGGAGTTCATCATGAACACACGATTTGTTACTTCTTGGAGAGTGGTGTCTCCTAGATTGGCTAGGTGTAACTTGGGAGCCTCCGACAAGATTGTGGAGTTGAACCAAGGAGTTTGTAAGGGCAAGGAGATCGCCTACTTCATGAAGATCTACCGCTAGTGAGGTAAGTCCTTCGTGGGCGACGGCCGTGATGGAATAGACAAGGTTGCTTCTTCGTGGACCCTTCGTGGGTGGAGCCCTCCGTGGACTCGCGCAACCGTTACCCTCCGTGGGTTGAAGTCTCCATCAACGTGGATGTACGATAGCACCACCTATCGGAACCACGACAAAAACAACCATGTCTCCAATTGCGTTTGAATCCTCCAAACCTTCCCTTTACATTCTTGCAAGTTGCATGCTTTACTTTCCGCTGCTCATATACTCTTTTGCATGCTTGCTTGAATTGTGTGGAGATTGCTTGACTTGTGCTAAGATAGCTAAAATCTGCCAAGAACTAAAATTAGGAAAAGGCTAGATTTTTATTTGGTCAAGTAGTCTAATCACCCCCCCTCTAGACATACTTTCGATCCTACAATCGCCACCAGTGCAAATATAGGGAACACCCTACACTATACAAAAATGGCTTGCTGTTTTCTTCAACAGGTGGCTGTACGTTAAGAATAAATTTTGTATCGCACCAAAACAAATTACAACTATATAACAAACAAAAGGTTGGCATGAAACTTAATAGTCTAGCAGATAAATGCACCACCAGAAGTTCAGAAGCTCGGTTCATTTGACCTGACTGTTACGTTTTCATGTTGTATTGTCCGATGGAGCACCATAACTCTTGACTTCATTTCCCCTAGGCTCCTGAACAACATAGCAAATGTCTGATAGTCTGGTTTCAAAACCATGCATATCTTGACGACATTGAGCAATGTTTCTCCTTGTTTCACAAAGGATCTCTGTTAGGGAATGGACTTGTGTCTGGAGCGCAGATACAACATTGCTTTGAGCTTGCATATGTTGATCATGAGGCAGTTTGGACGATATTGCCTTAACAACCAACCAAGTATTACGCAGGAACGTGCTTTTGGCACTGTTAGTGGACAGGTACTGACCCACTGCAGCAAGAGCTGACATTGCGGTTATAGTTGCCTCGCCACCTTCAGATGGTGGCGGTTCCACCATTTTTTCCATAGCTCACTGAAAAGTTGAGGTTTTACATTAGTAGTACCAGAACAGAAGATATTAAGGAGGCAGCAAAACCAAACAAAATAGCTTTGGTCTATATACAGAACTTATTATGGTGAACCCATGTAAAATATTAGTTGTATTTTATTGCAAAGTACATAATAAAACCAGGTTCTAAACATATGACCACGTACCATCGCTAATGTATTGTCTATTTCTTCACATTGTATTAAGGGCTAAGGATAAAGAGATGAAGTTTATAATGCGGTAAGCATAGTATGATATCATTCATATCACAAAAGAACTGAGAACAGACAAACAGACAATTGTAACATTGTGTGGGCAAGTCTAGCACAGAACTAGATTACGGGTCAAGATCAAAGGAACATCACTCCTCTCTTTTAAACCTTGTAAGGTGCAATGATACGCTAAGACAATTGTGTATAAAATTGAAAAGAGTAATAGACATTGGCTGCAAACCATGCAGTTCAAGGCACAAGTCAGAGTAAGTAGTAGTTAAAAGGCATGAGGATTGAGGACTTCCAACAGCAGCTTTGACTGGTGTAGTCATGCCCTTCTTCTTGCTTGTGTGACAGTCCTTGAAGATTTCAACATCATTTGGTTCAGGTACTTTTTGGTCCTTGCGGTCTTTCCTCTGCATTTAGAACAAGTCAATATAGATCTGATAATATGGTACAGCAAAAAGACTGAAACAACATCTAATTACAAGAGCCTCGCAGTGTGCAATATAGCTACGAGATCCTGTCGTCTGTTGGAATTTCACTTTTGTACGGTTGGCCTTCTTCTTTGAACAGTTCACCTACAAGAAGATAGATTTGTGTGGCACATGCGTAAATAGGAGTTCAACATGTGATCTGATCACATATATATAATGTACCTGATACTTCGGATCAGACCAGTGTTTAACAAGGCCCCTCCAGTCTTCATCCGATATACTTTCCACTAGAGATGTTTCGGAAAGTTCACTATTAGCCTTGCCTTCAAAGTGAGTTTTCCTCAAGTTATACCGATACTGTCGCAGAGCAGACTTGAAAACATGGGTGCAAGCTTGTCTGGTTGCATCATCTTGGCTATCCAACTTGAACCTCATCTGTTGAAAATTATGGGAGTCTCATTATCAGCAACCTACAAAGTATGGGACAGAGCAAGACGATATTACTAGTTTCCATACATAACCATACTTACAGATAAATGGTCGAGGAAGGTGTTGAACTGTGTTTCGTCTTTGTCATTCCTATACTGAATCCATGTTGGGAGGATACGTACATGACACCTAACGGCAACCGCTGCCTCTGATACTAACTTGGTTGACTCTGTAGCATCACGTGGCCTTTTTAAACCTGCCTCAAAACGGATCTCCATTCTTCCTCCTCTAGATTTAGTTAACCTATCGAGCATTATCCCTGATGTTTGTTTCCTCTTGCACCTAGGTGCTAGTCCAACAGCGAACATAGGAAGTGTTAGTGTACATCAAACTGTGAGACTACATATAAAGAAGCATGCAACTATAACTTGACTCCAGCAACTACCTTCTTGCTGTTGAAGCTCACAAGGTTCATCTGATATTGCCAACTTGTCTTGTGTCAAGAGTGCTTGGGGAGTAGTGTCAGGTGGCAAGGGAGCTTGGGAACGTGCTGCTAGCTCAGTTGACGCACGAGTAAGACGTGCAGCTGGTAGTACTGTGGTAGGTGTTGCAAGAACTAGGGTTGTCTCTGCTTGTTTGGTGGCAGCTATTTGTTTCTGTTTGGCTTTTTTTGCAACTCGTGTAGCATGGGATGCCGTGTTTGTAGAATTTTCTGCTGGACTTTGACCTTCTATTACACCATCAGTACCAGCAGAATCTGCAGGATTCATCCGCTTCTCATTCCCTGCCATTCTGTGTTTCTTCCTCTTTCTCTGTGCCATGTTAAGTCAAGCCGACAAGAAAAATGAATAACAATTTAGTTCTTCAGAACAAATTGATGCGTAATGCAGACGAACTGAACTTTGATGTTAGACAACCACATGATAGGAGGATGTAATATGTATGAAAAATAGGACGGAGGAGATAACCAGAACTATGATGTGTAAACTAAGAAGAAGACATTTCACCAAATTAGAAGCAATGCAATGGAAGGTAGACACCATATGAAAGATGCTACAAATATCTCTCTGCCAAGTTAACAGTGTATCATCATAAATGGTGTTTAAACAAATGTGAAGCAGTACAAGAAATAAATCATATGCAAGATGCAAACAACATCACACTACCATGTTAGAGGTCTCTCGTCATTAGTGCCATTGCATATTCACAGCATTGCATATTCACAGCTTATGATGTGTAAACTAAGGAGAAGGCATTTCAACAAATTAGAAGCAATGAAATCTAGACACCATATGAAAGATGCAACGAATATCACTCTACCAAGTTAAAACTGTCTCGTCATAAGTGCCATTTCAACAAATTAGTAGTACAAGCTAGAAAAAGAATGTGAGATGTAACCTATATCACACTCCAAAGTCAAACGTGTCTTATGATAATTGATTGTTGCAGGTTACACAATAGTAGTAATTTGATGTAAGAACATGGTGTGATAGACAGATATTGTATGTTCTAGAAACAGGAACATGTGTCTTATTCAAGTATAATCTGTAAAGTAAGCAGATTGAATTCAACAAAATTAGAAGCAATACAAGCTAGACATCACACATCACATGCAACCACATATAAGAGTGCCAAGTTAGAGGGAGCACCGGTGATGCTACACTAGGGGAGACGCGCTCATCATAAACACAGCTTTATTGAGTGTCTATGCATGTGTTGTCTTGGAAATCATCTTGGGGGTGTTGAGGAGTAGAAACTGTAGAGGCCCTCCGTTCGGAAGGAGCACCTTTATCTGCTGCCTTGTTAACTTCCTTTCGCTTTATTGATTTTGAATTGTCAAGTAAAACCGACAATAAAAAGCTATAAAATTCTCTCTTCAGAACTCATTCATGCATGATACTGACAATCACTACTTTGATGTAAGGCAAACACATGATACCAGGATGGAATATGTACGAAAACATGACGGCATGGCATGTTCACAACTATTTGTGTAAACTAAGCAGAAACCATCCCAGCAAATAAGAAGCAATGCAAGCTAGACACCACATGAAAGGTGCAACCAATATGACTTTGCCAAGTTAAAAGCGTCCCATCATAAATGGAATTTCAACAAATTAGAAGTAGCGCATGCTATAAATCATATGAAAGATGCAACTAATATCGCACTGCATATATGAAAGTGCAACTATCCCTAGGTGGTTTTGGTAATTCATAACAACATATAGCTCATTGAGCTAATGCTATTCCAAGATGATTATTTCAGGAAAGCTCAATGATTGGCATGGCATGGATGTGAAAGTGGAACCCTCAAAATGCTAAGGACAAATGGATTGGCTCAAGCTCAAAAGCTCAAGACTCTTCATTTTATATTTAGTGATCCAAGATCACATTGAGTCCATAGGAAAAGCCAATACTATCAAGGAGGGATGAGGTGTTGCTTAATGAGCCTCTTGCTTCATGTGCTTAATGATATGCTCCAAAACCCTGAACTACTTTCCCATATCCACATATGACCTAAACTCTAAGCCAAACTCGGTCCTACCGATTTTTCCTATCTGGCGCCACTGAGTTTCAATTGTCATTAGCCACTGCCAAACCCTAGCAATTCGGTCCTACCGATAAGGATCTCGGTCCCACTGAGATGGGGTTGCAAACTCTCTGTTTCCCTTTCATAACTTTTCGGTCCCACCGAAAGAGCGAATCGGTCCCACCGAGATTGCAATGTAAACTCAGTGTTTCCCCTTTGTAACTTTTCGGTCTCACCGAGTTCCACTCGGTCTCATCGAAAGAGCAAATCGGTCCCACCGAGTTTGCCTAACCAACTCTCTGGTTAGCTAATTACCAAACTCGGTCTCACCGAGTTTGTGTAATCGGTCTCACCGAGATTACGTTATGCCCAAACCCTAACCGAATCGGTCCTACCGAGTTGCATGTCAGTCCCACCGAAATTCCTAACGGTCACTAGGTTTACTACTTCGGTCAGACCGAGTTTATTATTCGGTCCCACCGAGATTGGAAATCTGTGTAACGGTTGGATTTTGTGTGGAGGCTATATATACCCCTCCACCTCCTTCTCATTCGAGGAGAGAGCCATCAGAACACACACATCATTCCTACTCATATGTTCTGAGAGAAAACCACCTACTCATGTGTTGAGATCAAGACATCCCATTCCTACCATATGAATCTTGATTTCTAGCCTTCCCAAGTTGCTTTCCACTCAAATCTTCTTTCCACCAAATCCAAATCCTATGAGAGAGAGTTGAGTGTTGGGGAGACTATCATTTGAAGCACAAGAGCAAGGAGTTCATTACCTACACACCATTTGTTACTTCTTGGAGAGTGGTGTCTCCTAGATTGGCTAGGTGTCACTTGGGAGCCTCCGACAAGATTGTGGAGTTGAACCAAGGAGTTTGTAAGGGCAAGGAGATCGCCTACTTCGTGAAGATCTACCGCTAGTGAGGCAAGTCCTTCGTGGGCATTGGCCATGGTGGGATAGACAAGGTTGCTTCTTCGTGGACCCTTCGTGGGTGGATCCCTTCGTGGACTTGCGCAACCGTTGCCCTTGGGTGGAGCCCTGTGTGGACTCGCGCAGCCGTTACCCTTCGTGGGTTGAAGTCTCCATCAACGTGGATGTAGGATAGCACCACCTATCCGAACCACGGGAAAAACATCCATGTCTCCAATTGCGTTTGAAATCTCCAAACCCTTCCCTTTATATTCTTGCAAGTTGCATGCTTTCCTTTCCGCTGCCAATATACTCTTTGCATGCTTGCTTGAATTATGTGATGATTGCTTGACTTGTCCTAAAATAGCTAAAATCTGCCAAGAACTAAAATTGGGAAAAGGTTAAGTTTTTATTTGGTCAAGTAGTCTAATCACCCCCCCCTCTAGACATACTTTCGATCCTACAAGTGGTATCAGAGCTTTGGTCTCCATTTGCTTGATCTCCATAGCTTTTGGTGGTCATAGCCTTGGTTTCACAACCTAGGAGAGTATGGCGTCTAGCGAGGGAAATTATCACCGTAGAGGTCCTTACTTTGATGGTACTAATTTTGCTAGTTGGAAGCATAAAATGAAAATGCATATTCTTGGACATAACCCCGTCGTTTGGGCTATTGTGTGTGTTGGTTTGCAAGGTGACTTCTTTCATGGGAAAGAACCAAACCATGAAGCTACCGCGGATGAGTTGAAGATGTTGCAATACAATGCTCAAGCTTGTGATATTCTCTTCAACGGATTGTGCCCCGAAGAATTCAACAAAATCAGCCACCTTGAGAATGCAAAGGAAATTTGGAACACTTTGATTGATATGCATGAAGGTACCGACTCCGTCAAGGAATCCAAGTTGGATGTGCTTCAAAGCCAACTTGACAAGTTCAAGATGAAGGATGGTGAAGGTGTCGCCGAAATGTACTCTAGGCTTGCTCTCATCACAAATGAGATTGCCGGCTTAGGAAGTGAAGAGATGACCGATAAATTCATCATCAAGAAGATCCTAAGAGCCTTGGATGGAAAATATGATACCATGTGCACATTGATCCAAATGATGCCCAATTACAAAGATCTCAAGCCAACGGAAGTGATTGGAAGAATTGTTGCTCATGAGATGTCACTTAAGGATAAAGAGGAACTTCACAACAAATCAAGTGGTGCCTACAAAGCCTCATGTGAAGCCCCTGCATCATCAAGTGAGAAACAAGACTTCAATGAAGAATTGAGCTTAATGGTGAAGAACTTCAACAAGTTCTACGAGAGTAGAAGCAAAGATAGAAGCTCCAAGTCAAGGTCCTACAATGACAAAAGATCTTCTAGTCGAGAGCGAAACTGTTACAATTATTGTGGAAGACCCGGACACTATTCCAATGAGTGTACGGCTCCCAACAAGAGAAGAGAAGATTCTCCAAAAAGAAGAAGCAAAGGATCACCACCAAGAGAGAGAAGGAGTAGAGATGATCGTTATGAACGAAGATACTCACGGAGAAGCAAGGATTCGGGAAGGAAGGAAAAATCATCGAGGAGCTATACAAGACGAAGACATCAAGCTCATGTTGGTGAATGGGTATCCAGCTCCGACTCCGACAGCCACTCCGAGAGAAGTTATCACTCCGACTCCGAAGATACTCAAGATGAAGGTGTTGCCGGTCTAGCACTTGTGTCATCCAACTCCTATGACATATTTGACTCACCAAATGAAGGAATTGGAAGATGCTTCATGGCCAAAGGTCCTAAGGTAACACACCCCGAGTATGTTGATTTCAATAGTGATGAAGATGACTTGTTAGGTGATGACTTGCTTGGTGACAACTCTAGTGATGAATACTATGATGAAAGACCAATTAATCATGCTAATCAAGATAAAACGAATGACAATGATAAGGAGAAGATTGAGGCTCTAACTAAAGAACTAAAAACTCTTAAGTTAGCTCATGACACTATCTTCGAAGATCATCGAGAACTTTTAAGGGCTCATGAGAAGCTACGCTTTGAAAAGCTCAATCTTGAGCAAGAGCATGAGTTCTTAAAGGCAATCAATGATGATCTCCGCAAGAAAAGTTCGTCTTACATTGCCAAGCGTTTACTCTTATCCACTTACATGCCTCAAGTCAAGTCTAGTAACTAACAAGAAAGATTCTTCCTCTAGTAGTAACAATGATCATGCTAAATCCAATATTGTTGCTTCTAGTAGTTCTCTTGATTCCACTAATGATTCTCTTAGCCAAGTTACACTTGAGCAAGAAAATAGCTTATTGAAGGGAATTATAGAGAAAGGAGTGTACAAAGCCTTGCCGGGAGTAAGCAATTCGAGGAAATTGTGCGCAAGCAAGGAATGCACCGGAAGAATCAAGGTGTTGGTTTTGAACGAAAGTTCAATGCCAATGGAGTTGAATGGGAAGAAGATCAATACCCCAAGACGAAGTTTGTCCCTCAACAAGAGAAGTATTCTTTCAAGGGGACACAAGCTCAAGATGATCTTCCACCACAAGACTACGAGCAAAAAGATAAGGACAAGCTTCAAGAGGAAATTGATGCATTTGAAGAAGCTCCTAAGACCTTAATCAAGTGGATTCCCAAGACTACTTCAAGTTCCACTTCATCAAGTACGAGTACAACTCCAAGGATTGATTCCCATCAAGATGATGTGGATCCAAAAGAAGAAGAACTAGAGAGTTCTTGAGGGTGACTCCGCCAACATACTTCACTCTTATTATTTTGGCAAGAACAAGTGCAATCAACTTCCACATCTTGCACTAGTTCAAGGAGTCACAAACCCTCTTGTTGGTAAGAAAAGGGACAAGGTAACCTGAAGTTTTCATGGACATCATCTTTTGTGTGCATCACTCTATGTCTATGGATATCCTTGTTTGTTCCTTGTGGGACTAACCCATGTAGGTATTGAAAGTGCAATCCACTCAAAAGGATAGCTCCAAGAGATCTACATCAACATTGAGCATCCAGATCTTCAATATCTACATGAAGTCATCATCGACAAAACCCAAGGTTAGTTCATCCCTTTTAGGGGGGATATCACATCTAGGGGGAGCTTTACTCTAAGACTTGAGCTAAAGCAACTCTAAAGATGTGAACAAAACAATGCTTCATGTAAAAGTGGTAACCCCACTTGAGCTTAAACGATGAGTATGACCTACGATCAAGTGTTCTCACTTGACTCCTAAGTCAATATACTCATATATAGATGACCTAGTCATCGCAAATTGCTTGATAGATGCTAGAATTGGTTGTGCATGCTTTGCCACATATTTCATTTGCTATCTTATTGTGTGAGCATGCTGATTGCATATTTTACTCATTCGAGGACATCCACTTGTTGCTTTGATTGTTTGGCTTTATCTTCTTTTGCCAAGTGGATGGACAAGAATGCCTAAGATCCTCCTCTAGCTATCTATGTTTTTCTTGTCTCAAACTCTATTCATGCTGCATCACAAAATTTGATCAAGTCAGATTCGAACCACTCTGTGTGAGGAGCGCTCGGAGTCCCCGATTCGTCATAGACTTAAACTTCCAAAACCTCTTTATGAATCTCGGTCCGACCGATACTCCATTTTCGGTCCTACCGAGTTCATTAAGTTGATCTAGGTTTTTGATCTCGGTGCAACCGATTTGAACTTTTCGGTCACACCGAGTTGCAATAACTGAACACAGTTTTGCATCTCGGTGCCACCGAGTTGTTCCACTCGGTCACACCGACAGGGTCGGGCTATATATAGTGACGGGCAGAATTTTGGAAATTTCTCCGAAACCTCCTCGCCCGCGCGATAGCCTACTCTGCCCCCGAGGTCTCCGGATTGTCTCCTCGCCGCCAGCAGCCTCCAGTCACTGGTCTTCGCCGCCGTCAACGGATTTCTGCCCCGCCGATGCCGCCGTAGCAAGTCCACGCCGAACTAGGGTATGGACTTGATCATTGTGCTATTCCTCAATCTGATTCCTAGCACATTGTGATCATCATGAATCTTGCCACGATTGATAAACTTCTATCCAGTCAAAACGCTCGTAGATTAGGTTTAATTCGAAAATTTTAGGGTTAGGTTTCCGCCGAAACCATCTCGGACCCACCGAGTTGAAAAACTCGGTCCCACCGATCTGGCTTTTGCCATTGCACAAGTTAAACTCGGTCTGACCGAGAATAACTTATCGGTGCGACCGATTTTGGAATTCTGTGAAACCCTAGCAGTCTCGGTGCCACCGAACTGTGACTCGGTCTGACCGAGTTCACCAGTTCTGGTGCCAAAACTGCTTCGGTGTCACCGAGTTTGAAATCGGTAGATCCGAGATGCTTTCTGTGGAAAACTAAAACTAAGTTTTTGAATTAATCTTTTGCAAAAATCTCTGCTTTTTGTGATGCTCATCCACTCTATCTCTTCTATAATCTATTCACAGGGTCAGCAGTCAGTTTGCAACATGTCTGATCAAAGTGATAGCCAGAACCTCTCAGAGCAGCAAGTTGTGATGAGTGAGGGCACTAGCCCCTCATGTTCTTCTGATGATGGCAGCAGGAGCACACCCAGCAATCTGCCTAAGGCGGCCACACGTCAAAGGAAGAAGAGAACGTCTGATTCTGAGGATGAAGACTATGTGGCAGAGGAAGAGGCCACTTCCAAGAGAGTTGAGCCAGCTCGAGGCTCAAAGCCAGGCCTGGAGATCAAGAGGCCAGCAGGCAGGCAACCAATGTCAAAGGCTAGAGCCTCAACTGAGAAGCCTGCACCTGCTCCCATTGAGCCAATTGCTGCTGAGGATAAGAAGAGGAAAGAGAGAGTAAAGAAGACTGTAGCCAAAGTGCTTGGGAGAGCCTCCATCATGGTAGAAGAGGAGGAGGAAGAAGAGGTTGCTGCACCAGCACCCAAGGCAGCCAAACTTATGGGAGATGCCATAAGGTCAGGGGGAGCTGCATCCAAGCCCAAGGAAGCACCTAAGGCTGCATCTAAGCCTAAGAGTGCACCAAAGAGGAACACACGAAGCATCCCAGCTGTAGAAAAGAACAAGGCCCCAGTGCCTGAAGCTATTGAAGAAGAGGAAGAGAGTGTCCTTCGGAAGCTCAAGCCCAAGATCCCAGACCACAACGATGCTCATCTTGTGGCTGAGGACATGAAGCTCAGGAGAGACTCAGGGCTCAGGAAATGGAGAGAAGCAGATCCATATGCTTCTAGGAGAAGGACTGCCGTGGACTACAGATTTCACACAAAGGAGCAACAAGATTTTTATGAGACTGTTTTGCTTGACAAGAAGCCAATCGTTTGTGACATGAGATGGGTCGACTGGACATACATCAAGGAGAATGAAGAGCACTACCCAGGAGTTCAGGACAGCTTCAGAGCGTGTGGAGTAGAGGACTTTGTTGGGCAGAAGCTCACAAAGTGGAACGAGGAACTCATCATGCAGTTCTACTCCACAGCTCACTTTTATCCGGATGGAAGGATTACATGGATGTCAGAGGGTACAAGGTACCAATCTACAGTGGCTGAGTGGGCACAGATCATCAATGCCCCAGAAGAGCAAGATGAGGACTTGGACATCTATGCCAAGAAGAAAATGGACCATAACTCCATGTCCAACATGTACAAGGAAATTCCCAATGAAGCTCTTGACACATTCAAGTTTGGCTCAGTGCACTATCTGCTCTTAGGATTGCCTACTATCAATTGGATACTAAGGCACACTCTGTTGCCTAAGTCTGGAGATCACAAGACGATCAACCTGCTTCATGTCTTTGACGTGCCTCAGAAATTCAAGGTCATGAGTCTCATTGTGGAAACCATTAAGAGGACAGCTGCAGATCAAAAGAGGAGCTGTGGATATGCCCCTCAGATTCAGGAGCTCATTAACTCCAAGATGGGCACGGGCATATATTTGTTGGATAAGGAACACCTGCCCATCCGTCCAGATTTTGAGAACAATGAAGTTGTGATGACAGAGAATGAGCCATCGTCTGCACAAGCATTTGCAAAGAAGGAGAAGGCGAAGAAGGAGAAAGCTGCCAGGATGCCTACTCAAGAGGAGGCATCTGAGTACTTCTTGAAGACCAAACAAGAGCAGCTCAGTTACTTGATTGCATCCTCGCTGAGAATTGAGCAAAGTCTAGCCAACCTCACTAAAAATCAGCAGAGCCTAGAGTGGATCATGGAACAGAAGTTCTATGACTTGGATGTCAAGGTAACAGAAGTCCAGTCTCTAGTGGAGCAGCTCCAGGAGGACATGAATGAGAGGAGAGGCAGGACCACAACTCATGCTTTTTCTAGAGTGCCACGAGGTCCGAGGTCGTCTGCACTACCAGTTGCTGACACCAGAGCTACAATGTCTGCACCAGCCACAGCCTCAGCTCCAGCATCTACCTCAGCTCCAACTCCAGCGACTACTTCAACATCTACAGAAGCCTTCGTCCTTGGAGTGATTCGGACTCCACCACCACCTGAAGATCAAGCCTGAGCGACGACTTAGCACTATGCATTTTCTAGGAACTTTTTGGTAACCTGTTGCCAAAGGGGGAGAAGATGTATAGATCATAGGCTTCGAGAGAGAGAGTGTTGCTTTTCTCTCTTGCTTTATTTGGTGGTTTTTCGAACCTTTTTCTGCTTTTGAGTGCTTGATACTATGTCATTATTTGTGAGACATCGATGATCATGTGTTTGATCATAAGCTACACTTAATGTTTGCTTAATGCTTGCTTAAATATTATCATGCTATCTATCGTTGTGATCATTCACTATTCTTGGTGATGAGTGCATGTTTTTCATTCTTATCTTTTTGAGCGCTCCACCAAGATGTATGTGACATGGAAGAGTAACCCATGACTCTAACTCTTTGTGCATTTGCAGTCCAAATCAAATTTTAAATATGCACAAATTTAGGGGGAGCTCTTACTTATCACATACTTCTCAAAGCGACGATATACTTCATGCTTATTATCATTTGTCGAAGCTTTGATCTATATGTTGTCATCAATTACCAAAATGGGGAGATTGAAAGTGCAACTATCCCTAGGTGGTTTTGGTAATTCATAACAACATATAGCTCATTGAGCTAATGCTATTCCAAGATGATTATTTCAGGAAAGCTCAATGATTGGCATGGCATGGATGTGAAAGTGGAACCCTCAAAATGCTAAGGACAAATGGATTGGCTCAAGCTCAAAAGCTCAAGACTCTTCATTTTATATTTAGTGATCCAAGATCACATTGAGTCCATAGGAAAAGCCAATACTATCAAGGAGGGATGAGGTGTTGCTTAATGAGCCTCTTGCTTCATGTGCTTAATGATATGCTCCAAAACCCTCAACTAATTTCCCATATCCACATATGACCTAAACTCTAAGCCAAACTCGGTCCTACCGATTTTTCCTATCCGGCGGCACCGAGTTTCAATTATCATTATCCACTGCCAAACCCTAGCAATTCGGTCCTACCGATAAGGATCTCGGTCCCACCGAGATGGGGTTGCAAACTCTCTGTTTCCCTTTCGTAACTTTTCGGTCCCACCGAAAGAGCGAATCGGTCCCACCGAGATTGCAATGTAAACTCAATGTTTCCCCTTTGTAACTTTTCGGTCTCACCGAGTTCCACTCGGTCTCACCGAAAGAGCAAATCGGTCCCACCGAGTTTGCCTGACCAACTCTTTGGTTAGCTAATTACCAAACTCGGTCTCACCGAGTTTGTGTAATCGGTCTCACCGAGATTACGTTATGCCCAAACCCTAACCGAATTGGTCCTACCGAGTTGCATGTCAGTCCCACCGAAATTCCTAACGGTCACTAGGTTTACTACTTCGGTCAGACCGAGTTTATTATTCGGTCCCACCGAGATTGGAAATCTGTGTAACGGTTGGATTTTGTGTGGAGGCTATATATACCCCTCCACCTCCTTCTCATTCGAGGAGAGAGCCATCAGAACACACACATCATTCCTACTCATATGTTCTGAGAGAAAACCACCTACTCATGTGTTGAGATCAAGACATCCCATTCCTACCATATGAATCTTGATTTCTAGCCTTCCCAAGTTGCTTTCCACTCAAATCTTCTTTCCACCAAATCCAAATCCTATGAGAGAGAGTTGAGTGTTGGGGAGACTATCATTTGAAGCACAAGAGCAAGGATTTCATTACCTACACACCATTTGTTACTTCTTGGAGAGTGGTGTCTCCTAGATTGGCTAGGTGTCACTTGGGAGCCTCCGACAAGATTGTGGAGTTGAACCAAGGAGTTTGTAAGGGCAAGGAGATCGCCTACTTCGTGAAGATCTACCGCTAGTGAGGCAAGTCCTTCGTGGGCATTGGCCATGGTGGGATAGACAAGGTTGCTTCTTCGTGGACCCTTTGTGGGTGGTTGCTTCTCCGTGGACCCTTCGTGGGTGGAGCCCTTCGTGGACTCGCGCAACCGTTGCCCTTGGGTGGAGCCCTGTGTGGACTCGCGCAACCGTTACCCTTCGTGGGTTGAAGTCTCCATCAACGTGGATGTAGGATAGCACCACCTATCCGAACCACGGGAAAAACATCCGTGTCTCCAATTGCGTTTGAAATCTCCAAACCCTTCCCTTTATATTCTTGCAAGTTGCATGCTTTACTTTCCGCTGCCAATATACTCTTTGCATGCTTGCTTGAATTATGTGATGATTGCTTGACTTGTCCTAAAATAGCTAAAATCTGCCAAGAAATAAAATTGGGAAAAGGTTAAGTTTTTATTTGGTCAAGTAGTCTAATCACCCCCCCTCTAGACATACTTTCGATCCTACAATATACTAAAGGTGTCTCGTCATGTTGATTGATGCGGGATACAAAAAAACAATAGTTTTATGTAAGGTCATGCTTAATAGACAGATGTACTATGTACTAAATACAGGAAGGCATGTCACATTAACAGGTATAATGTATAAGCTAAACATACTAGCACACGCAGTTTAACCAGATTGGAAGAATTACAATCTAGACACCATATGCAACATGCAACCACATATCACGCTGCCAAGTTAGAGCAAGCACCTGCGATGCTAGTGTAGGGGAAATGCTGTAATCAACTACAGAGCTACGTTCACTATCTTCATCTAGCATTTCTGTTTCTTCAGAATCATGTCGGGAGGCTGACGCTGCATTCTTTAAATGAGGAGTAGTCCCCTTGCCTACCTGCCTCATCATAAGTGATTGATGAGGGATACACAAGAACATTAGTTTGATGTAAGAACATGGTTAATACACAGATGTACTAGTATGTACCAAAAACAGAAAGGCATGTCATATTCAAAGGTATAATGTGTAAGCTAAGCAGATGCAATTTAACCAAATTGGAAGCAATAAGCTAGACATCCGGCTGGAGTGGTGAGCATGATCATCTAGGATCTGAGAGCCTGGTGGGAGGCGGGCTGCTTCGCCACCATCGCAACTTTTTAGGTGGCTTCCAGGTGATGCCTATCTTTGCTGGGCTTGTCACTGGCTCGGCCAGTGCCCTTACTAGCTATTTGTCTTCTGGTGCTCACGGGATGGTGGTTCATGTAAAAAAATATCTTTCCTTATCTTACCGACTTCGGCCTTTCAAATACAAGCTACACACCATATGGAACATGCAACCACATATGACACTATGAAGTTAAAGCAAGCACCTGGGATGGTGGTTCATTGCGAGCGAGGTCATCAACTCCGGAGCTACGTTTACCGTCTCCATCTGCTGACACTGCACCCTTTATAGCGTTGTAACGTGTCTTGCCTACCCGCATACGAAGCTGGAGCGACTTCTCTCTTTTCTTTTTGGCTTCTCTCATGGCAGCAGAGTCTGAAATACCCTTGCATAAAAACACAATAGTGAGAGTAAGGGTGAAGTGTGTGCAGAACTAGTGCACTGTAAAAGTAGCAGATAGCAGGTGGCTGAAAAATAAATGACAGGAGATATATGATAGCTCTACAACATTGCATGGCAAACAAAATTAGATTCTACTCCGTATGATTTTGTAATATATGAGCACAGGAAATGCAGGTACTCCTCCAGCACACCACCACATGTGGTCATATCTAAGATAACAGTCGACTGAAAATAAATAGGTCAGTCGATTTTTTTAATGAACCATCCGATCTATAAGGAACAGGCAGATGGCCTTCGTCTACCTCCCGCCAGTCACTGTTGACGACCTTTCTCGAACCGCCAGCGACCACCGGCCCAGACCCCTGCCTCCGCCGCCCCGCCCTCCCATCGACCTCACACCACCGCCGTGCTTGGCAGCGCCCCCAAGCCATCCCTTTAATCCTGGCCGACCTCCAGATCGGGCGCCAGTAGCTCTAGGCCGCACACACCCCTAAGATAAACACCAAGGCGCTGCTTCCCCTGCATAATAGGCGTACTAGCGCCTGTTACGCCGGGGAATGCTTCCGTTAATTGGGAATCAACTGGCCAGAAATTGAAATTCAGGGGGGCGACGGACCTCTAGCTAAGGTGAAATAGTATATGAGGAGAAACCTTGTGCATCGCGAGTTACTAGGAACATCTAGTATCAAGAAGAAGCGGTCAACTAGTGTCTTCTGTGGGATTAATACCATGCAAGCAGAGACTTAAGATTTACACGAATAAGGGAAGAGGAGTACCTTTTTCGGTTGCCGGTGTGGTCACCTCCAGATGTCGCACCGATCTTATTTTTACCGGGGAAACCGATGTTCTGGAGGGTGCAGGCTTGGACAAACCCATGGCCAAATTATTGACTGTGTTGTCGTGGCCGTATGTTGGCGGAGGGGAACCAGATCCGAGGCGGCGAAGGACGGCATAGTAGGAACAGCTCCGGTGCTGTGGAGGGTGGCGAAGTTGGAGCGGCAGCGGTGAGGCGCAGGACGGCGTGGTTGAACTGGCTCGGGTACGGACGGCTCGGCCTCGGCTTCAACTACTAGCTGTGGAGGGCGTTGCAGTTGAGGTTGCGGTGGACGACGACGTCGGGGTATTGGCTCCGGCATGATGGAGGAGGGCGGCGGTTGATGGGTGGGATGGCGTGGCGGAAGGAGGACGCCGAGGTTTCGCGGCTGGTGGAGAGGTAGTTTTGGCGCCCACGGAGTACGAATGGGGAATCAGACGGGTGGGGGGGAACTATGTTTCGGTCTGGGACGCACTTGTTTTTGGCTTTTTTGAACAGAAGATGGGACGTGCTTGTTTGAAATTTGGGGAAAGTACAAACTTTGCCCCCTCTTAAATTTCGGACCTACTGCGGGTCGGGGGTAGGATGGTAATCCCAGGTGTCCCATATAGTGGGCGGGAGCGATTTCGGCCGCGCGCATGTGTGCTTAGGCGGCCATTGTGTATGAATGTTTTTCGGATGCGGTTGCGTGGCGTCTAGATGAAGCTACAAACCTACCCCAGTTTAGACCTTTGGACGTCAGGCTGGTAGGTTTCACGGGTCGGAGTTATTAGAAAAGTAATTTCCTTGTACTACCAAACATTAGTCTCACGCGGTTTCAGGCGAGTAGAGGCTCTTTTGGCGCTTCGTTCGAAATTTTGAAACACAAGCATTCACGTTTAGAGTACTCTTGAACTATGAGGATTGACCTAAATAGACAACGTTATATTTGACCTTGTATGTTTGAAAACCTCATTAAATTATCCGCTTCTTTTTGAAATTTTGACACTTGAAAATCCTATAACTACGATTATTTTGGAATGGAGGAGCTAAATTTGAATCTATTTTGTACACGACTACATATGCTATTATGTACAAAATCAGAGCAAAGATTGGTGCCCCATAATTTAGCTATGGTTTTCAAATGCCATGATATCAAATTCAAATAATTGAATGGACTTCATGTTGAATTCGATTTTTTTAAACCACCTTAAGTTGAATTCAAATGGATGCTAGTTCATACGTAGCTATTTATAATGTCCATTGTGTAACTTTCGTATGTATAATGTGCTTTACACACACAACATGAACTATACTCACGTTTATATTTGATTGCTAAAGCGATGCATTGTCTGGAGTTCAAAATACTAACTATGTGGATCAATTGTGTCGAATAATAACATAGACATGCTCAAATTCGATAGAATCTAGATGTCTGATGGATCAATGACCGCTCCTTACACGAATTGCAAATATCATGATCCCATCCTAATATTTGGATACAATTTATATCTTTAATCAATGTGTAGAGTAGTCTTTTACGTGTAGTTTCACTCTCCATCGGTGGTCTCTCACACATTCTCACACACTCTCTCCCGAGGTGTCTTTCTCGCACACTTGCTCTAGATATAACCCTCCCTCCCTCTCGTAACCATTTACAATTGTTTCCACTAACCTTTATCACAAGCACTCTTCCTCTCACAAACATACACACGCACAATCCTCATCGACCCTTTCTATATACATGGACCTGCCTATGTGTCTCATGTACGCACATTATCTTTACGCCTGTCTCTCAAGCATTGTCTCACACCTCTCTTCCTTATCGACGAGTATGATTCTAGCAGAGTATTCTGTAGGATGCCCCTTAAAGTTAGGTTGGATGAATAGTAATATCTGAGATAAAGGGGTTACCTTAGTCCGAGAACCTAGGGTTACAAATCCTAGCCGGCTTTGTCAGTGGACACAGAGTCCTTCACAATTCTGCTATCTTTGTCTTGTACGACTAGTCATCCATGGGTCTTCCTAAATGCGTCACGGGCCGACCAATGTGGCGCAGGACGGAACCGAACGAAGGGCTTCACCTCAACCCACCGGACCTCACACGGTGACACACCCTCTACCCCCATGTCTCATTATCTTCTCACACCCACACATACCAACACAAACACCACACACACAGAAAATTTCTCCTGGTGCCTCTATTCCCTCCCCCCTTGCATATACACACTCAAGGGAATGGAATCTCTTGTCGTGACGTCATATTCATCTCCCTCTCTCTAGACCACTCTCATTTCTCGTGCTATCTCTCCCACGGCCCCCCGTCGGCCCCTCTATCCATGCCTCTCTCGAATACATAATACACACGCATACCTCTCTAGGCCCCGCCAAATGCATCAACTACACATTCACACATGTTACATCACGTACCCCATTGATCTAAAAAGCCCTCTCTTCACGTTTATTTCACATACAACATTCCTTTTGAATAAAGTGTGGCCAAAAAATTATTTGAGTTTCTACATATATACAACATTACAAAGTTATATGGAGGAGTACGAACGCTAATTTGCATTGCATCGTGCCCACAATGATATTTATTCCGCATTGTGAATTTGTATATTTTTATACTATATACAAAGTTAGTCATAATAAAGAGAAACGAAGAGCATCTATCTCTCCATCGCATACCCCCCCCCTGTACGCCCCTTTCACGTATGCACACAAAACTATCTCCAGGTCCTCTAAAAGTAAGCCCCCAGAAAATTCACGCATGTTTCATCTTTCTCTCGCGATATATGCAATGACGATCATTGTATTTGAAGAGAAAGCACGATACGTATATTGGACTTCAGAATCCACTCATTACGGTCACCATTTACGTGTAGTGGTTATTATACAGTCACGGGCTCACCGTACAACTCTGTATTTGCTCATGATATGACTAGTTGACCAGTTAAACGCTCCACGTGGCACCTCTAGTGTTGCATCACATTATCTCACTACCATCGTGCCCACCTGTCAACTTGTATCTACTCTACATCTACACTCTTATAAAATACATAAAATACACTCTTATAAAAATAGAGTTGGTGATGATGGTGTGCCTGCCATCCTGCAATATAGGCCGTCCAATTTATATCTGATGGATAGGAAAGAAACTATGGCAATTTTGCAAAAAGGTACCCACACACCTCTCCACATTTGCAAATAAGGCCTTCCCTCGTTCATCCTTTTCTCTCACAAGATAAACAAGTCATACAAATGCATCTTGATGTTACGTGCAACGCATGGGCATCTTGCTAGTAAGAATGAAAACAAACGACAAAAAAAATATTTGGACCGTGGTTCGAAGTCATGACCGCGGGCACAGCGGACAAGGTGGCCTTGTATTGGTATGCTGAGCCGTCTGTTTTAACACACAGGAGCTAGTGTGGTGATTATACACACACGCACGCATGCACACAAACTGCATCCACGCAACACTCTCACAAACACATGCACCCACGCACGCACGCAACACTCACACGTACACACGCAGCCACGCACGAAGCAACACTCACACGCACGCACGCAACACTCACACGCACACACGCACGCATGCATGCACACACCAGTACACCACACGACCAACACACACTCTCAGGCTCAAGTGCTCAACCTACACGTGCATGCGCACACATCGGGCCCTGACAGACACATACACAACCAGGTGATTCCCGTGCACGGGTTGGAGCCTTGTCGCGCCTGCGTAAATTTGTGTTTATCTGACCTTTTGCCTATGCGAACTGACAGGTGGGACCCACAAGGAATGTGGTCAATTTAACTAGTCAACATGGTGGCACGCAGACTATTTGGCCGGTCAACAGAGTGCAATCCGATGCTGAACTGTGAGCAAGTGACCGTATAATATCTGCAAAACGTATATAGTGACCGTAATCAGCTTATTCTAAAGTTTGGTGACCGTATTACGCTTTTCTCTCCGTAGGCCCTCCAAAACTACATCTCTAGACGTTCTCGCATGTTACATCTAACAACTATGCAATACAGCACTACTACTACACTCTAACACAATAAATCATATGTGTTTTTAGTTTTACTAGATATCATATTGTTACTTATAATTATTCAGTTTGCATACATTAAAATTGCCTTTGAAATGTATGGGCAGTATCATCTACCGCGCGGGAAAAATCCCTCCCTTTCCTGTTTAATCGGGTTTGTATAGATGGATCATGCGAAACAGCAAAACTATAGTACTATACAGTACAAGTGACAGTTCACTGGGCCGTCGTGTCGTCTACTCCTCCGTCGTAAGAGTGGAGTGCTTGCTTTCATAAATCTTCTAGTCCCTTTCGCTGACTTGTGGGACATCAAGCTACCGGGTCCACGTGCCATAGCGGAATACAGTGCAGAGCAGCCGGGGTGAAGCACCCCAGTCATGGCGCCGGCATAGTAATGAGCAATGAGGCGTCAAATCACAAAGCTGCACCTTTCCCACAGTTAAGTTGGAGGGACGAAGCAACCATCATTTCACTCGTTGCTGAATCCGCTTCTCCCTCATCTTCTTCAACTTAACCACGTGTTGCTTCTGTCGTTGTTCTGCCTCATGTGGGACGCGGATCGGCTTGGTAAAGCACTGACACGTGGGACCGCATGTTAGCAAACCGCCAGGACAACGTCCTCCAAAAATAAGAAGCCTAATCCTAGACTTACAAAGGGCTACGTAGCTGCTACGTATACTTTCCATCTAATCTATATATGCCCCCCTGATTTTTAGGTGGGGTGGGCCTAATCCTCTCCTTTAATGCAATCAAATAGTCCCACATCACATCAGTTCATAACTTTACGTAAACCATTATGTGGATGTAGCATTGCTCAAATAAGAAACCTCCCCCGCCATGCGCGCGGCAAAATCACCTCCATTTTACTAATCTTGATTCTATAATTTTTTAGATCAATATAATTGAGATTTGTATAGATAGCACACAGGAGCAAAACCAAGTGGTACGGTTAAGGGCATCCACAATGTGTAGCCAAATGTGAAAATAGCTTTGGCATCATGGGAACCATTGTGGACGGTGTTGCCAAAGCCAAAAATATGGAACCGAAGCTCCCTGATTGATTGAAGGAATAGAAAAATGCAACGTCTCTCCTCTTTCTCCCATGCTTGGACGCATGTAGTACAGTATAGAGCAGAGAGTCTACTCCCCTGTCCCTTCTATCACAAATCACAAAGCAATGAGGCATCAAATCACAAAAGCACGGACGAAGCAACCATCATTTCACTCTTCACTGACTCCGCTTCTCCATCGTCTTCTTCGATAAACCATGTCACCGCACTAGTACTCCTAGTAGTACTCCCTCCGGTCCTTTTTTGTCTGTGTCTAAGAAAATTTCGTTTTCCCCGCAATGCTCTGCGCATTGGCATTTTTTCGCTGCTCTTTCCAACCGGGCCCTCCATCCCTTTCCACTGCATGCGTGCCTACAGTAATCCCATCTCTCTTTCCCATGTGCTTCGCATCTTCCCAAGGCAGAGAGAGCTGCTTGCATGCAGAAACAGGAGAGAGAGCGAGAGGCGCATGCATGCAGAGAGATGGACAGCGGAGAGAGAGAGGCGACTTGCATGCAAAGTATGAGCTAATCTCGCATGCAAGCAGGGTCTCCTTAGATGAATCCAGGGGCAAAACAGTCCATTTTTTTTGCTAATTGCTCCTCTCCTTGGTATACGGGATGGACCTTAGACGCAAAGAAAAAAGGACCGGAGGGAGTACTAGTAAAGGACTTCCTGGATGCAAATAAGGCGGTTGTCTCGGCTTGCGGGCGGCACTTGCGAATGACTTACCATAGTCACCCTCAATGGTGTTCTCCGTCGAACGCACTTCGCCAAACCACCAAAAAATAGATATCGTCGATGTCACCGCAATGGGGAAGGAAGTCAAATATAGTTACTACCTCCATTTTTTTGTACACAAGGCCAGTATATCAAAATTACAATTTGCAAAGGGCCACTAACACTAATCGAGGCAAAATTGATGGGGTTAGCAACCAAGGACATTAATATCCACTGCATGCATGCGGAAGTGAGAAGGTTGGTTTGCATGGCGCTGCATTAATCAAGCGATGAGGAGTAAGATGGTTAGCTCTTTGGTCTTTGGAGAAAAAAATACGCATTAATTGACACATGAAACAAGGATTTGTATCGATTAAATCCCGCGAAGGAAAACCCCGCCTTTCTTTTTTAACACTAGTACTCCTAGTACGTACGTACTTATCCTGTTTGGGTCTAGGCCTTGCATTGCCAAACTTCGCCACACATTTTTGCCAAGCTTGCCTAAAGTTTTCAAAATGAGAAGGAGGTACACTTGCGCACGGCTATCGCGGTCACACCACATCCTCACACGGTCGCTCCTGCACGCCGCGGTCGCACCGCACCCTCACACAATCGCTCCTGCACATCGCAAACCCAACCAAGGGAACGCACCCTCACTGACACGTGCTATCGCATGTGAAGAAACCAAACTCAGCCATCCTATCGCTGACACATAATTTTCGTTCATAGAGTATGTTTATCCAACCGCATGTTGGGGAGTATCCGTATGGCCCGTGCGATGGTCTGTTGGGGAAGAAGAAGAGGTGAGGAAGAAGGAAAGAAGGGTTAGGAGACACAGGATATTCATCCAACCACCTGAAATGGTAGACTGACCCAAGTCAGGCGACTTGCATAAGAAATATATGTTTTTACATAGCAAAAGATCCATAAAAACAACAACATAAAGAAAAACTATCACTGCTCGCGGAAAGAGACGGCCTCGTCGTCTTTAGCTGCCGGACGAACCAGCCGTTGCTGCCGACATGTGTCTCGGCACCATGGTTGACCTCGGCCTCCAGCTACTCGTTCAAGCGGAGCGTGCGGCCGCTCTGCACAGACAAGAGCACAACCCGGTTCAAGTCGAGGACGTCCGGTTCCGCCTGCGGGAGGGCCTCGATGGCAGCGGCATCCGCGCGCTCCACGTCGAGTCGAGCCTCCGCCGCCCGGTTCAAGTCCAGGACGTCCGGTTCCACCTACAGGAGGGCGTCGATGAGAGTGGCATCCGCGCACTCTGCATCGAGTCGATCCTCTGCTACCTGGTTCAAGTCCAAGATGTCCGGTTCCGCCTGCAGGAGGGCCTCGATGGCAGCGGCATCTGCGCACTCCACCTCAAGTTGAGCCTCCGCTGCCCGGTTCACATCCACGACATCCGATTCCACCTGTAGGAGAGCCTTGATGGCAGCGGCATGCGCGCGCTCCGCGTCGAGTTGAGCCTCTGCCTCCTGGTCCTCCTTTAGTATCGCCATGTTGAACCGCTGGTCCGCCTGCACCATGGGGGACTCAGACGCCGGCACGAAGTCTACTTCCATCGTCTCATACCCATGGGGGGCCTTCTGCGCCGTGACCTCCGCCATGAACATTGGATCGGCTTCCTCCTCCTCGTAGCTTGGCTCCAGAGAACTCAGGGATTGGCCCGCAGCAAAGCGAGCTTGGGAACGGAGGTCTGTGGCGCCACAGCCGCCGTGATTTCTGCGCGGCGCTCCGGCGTCAACATCTTGTAGTAAGTGATCTTGCGACGCACCATGACTTTCCGGCGAACAAGGGGACGCTTGATGCGGGCTAGGGGATCGAAAGGTGAGGGAATGGGCTGGAGATTTGGTGTGGTTTTAGGGCAGTGGCTGGCGTAGGCCGAGCAGCGAAGGTTCTGGTGTGAATAGTGGTTCCAGTGATGACCGGTCAATCGGTTTTGACTATACATCACTCTTGTCGCGTTCACGTTGCAGCCCAGCACGCTGGACCCTCCACGTCGCTCACCGAATGGAACGTGCTTCGTCTTGTGTTTTCTCTCGCTTGCGGGACCGCAGTTGAGAGCAAACCGACGTCCCTCCCCTCCCCTGCCCGCGTCATTTATTATACCACCACTCCCTCCGTTTTATGTGGAGTAAATAAAAACAGAGGGAGTATACTACGGATGAGGATCCCCTGACGTGGCCGAACCCATTGAGTAACTGACATGCGGGGCCTAGCAAGCATGGGGTCCGCTAGTAAGTGACCGAAAGGGAGGGTAAGGCAGGGATACCTACGTCATACGATCCACTTCCACTATACTACTTTGACCAAATGTTAGTGTAATAATATATGACATGCAACTTATACAAATGTTAGAGTAATAATATATGACATGCAACTTACACAAAGCATACAGGGTCTAATGCGTTTTTCGAGGCTAACTTTGACCAAATGTTAGAGTAATAATATATGACATGCAACTTACACAAAGCATACGGTCAAATTCGTATGTGAAAGGAGATTCCAATGATATAATTTTCACATTATACATCTCATGTACTATTAATCTTGTCAATAGTTAAGGAAACCATCTCGAGTACAAATCTAGGAGTACATACGAATCTAACAATATTGATTGGGCGTTGTTGAATGTTGATACCTTTTTTATCAAAGTAGAGATACTTTGAATACACATAAAACTTACATGTAAACTAGAAAGGATAGTAGGGAGTATATTGTACGTTCAAAAATGAAACGAACATTGAATACCCTTTATATATGTTTTGCGGATGCTATGATCACCGGTTCAAAATTTTGAATCCGCCTTAGGTATCACGTGCCCCCACTCGTTCCCACTCGATTTCATCTCGGGGTCCGGAGATCTATTGAAAGAGGACTAGGGTGGGTACATGCGAATGATACTCGGCGGAATTTTCAAATGAGGCATGCGGGAGGATGGACTCGACTGGAGGGCGACATGATCGATGGAGAAGAGGGTTGGAGAGGAATGAGAAATAAGCAAACGCCACATGATTATACTTGAACGACTCAAATAAACAATAAGTTGTCTCGCTTGGCCTACATAGTGAAAGGCCTAATGCGCAACGCGGAGCACTGATGCTCGAATATGGCCGGGAAAATAGGGAAACCGACATGTGGGGCACACCCGTCGGGACAACGTAGCGCAGACTAGTCCAATGGAGGAGCTGGCCCATGACCTCCTCGCCACCGACAACCGTTCATGTGGGTCGTTGGGGCCAATAACGGGGCACAGCTCCAGCACCGCCTCTGGACACAGCGACCGCGGTGAGCGATACGCTCATATCATAGCTAGACACAGTCGATTTCTGTGTGCCGAGGGTGGCGTTAGTGTTGTGGCATGACCAATGATATGTTTGGTTTGTGCCCAAGGTTGCCCCATCAAAGCATTGGGTAGCCAAAATTTTGGTTGAGGTATTGGTTGCCCATGATTTGGCCGACATTGGCAAGAAAAATGAACTAGAGTTGGCTAGAGTTCATTGGCATGCCAAAGAAATGGCAACCATCCAAACAAAGACCAATCTTTGGGTCATGACCAAAATTTTGGTTGAGGTATTGGTTGCCCATGATTTGGCCGACATTGGCAAGAAAAATGAACTAGAGTTGGCTAGATTTCATTGGCATGCCAAAAAAATGGCAACCATCCAAACAAAGACCAATCTTTGGGTCATGACCAAAATTTTGGTAAGGTGCACTTTGGCCACAATCCAAACACACCCCAACACCCGGCTCGTCGAGGATGCACGGGGCGCCGCCACGCGTCCGTGGAGTGGTGTAGCGCGGCCAACTGCATCCTCTGGACCTGAGACCATGCTGGGTCGTCTTGCTTTTTCAATGACATGCGGGGATCGCATGTGAGCAAATGACATCTCCAACGTTGCCATGACCGCAGCTGACTACCCTGGCACACCAAAACCCTCGTCCCTCGCACCGTCGCACGGTGCGTTCCCAGCCGGGGCCAGCTGCCCGCATTCGTGCCGTCCATTCGTATGTCGTCGTTAAGAGGCTCAGTGCCCGAGGAACCAACTCCGGTGACTTAATGACGCACCCGGACGCTTGGCCTCACCGGAATGCGCTACTTAAAGCAGAAACGCCCAGCTAACCTCCACACCATAGCGCATCGTCCTCCTACCTGGCACCACATCTACCATGACCGCAAGTGCGAACGCTCTGCGGGAGAGCTTGTCTTCGGGGATGAAGCTCGAGGTCGCTGCCCTCACTCAAGTCGCCTCTCGCGACGCAATAGCGGCGTAGCCAGACGTGGACGTGACCGCACAAGCGGTGGCCACGCTGGCGGCCGATGACGGGAGCAACATCAGCCACGCGTCCTACTTGCCGCCGTCCAACGTCCGGCACCGCCGAGGTCGGGGACTCCTCCGAGGATGAGTAGGGCATGGGAGGCGGCAGGGCATGGTGTGCCAACTGGCCGGTCTGTATCCCGTGTTCTACTCTTCCTCGCCGGAGACCGCACCTTCACTTCACGGGTCTTGAACCCCACCCCCGTACATAGAGATCACAGATGGAGGACGTCGGTCGCCGCCATAGAATATGTTTAGGGTCGGGTTTCTTTTATTTTTTTTGTCCTATAAAAGTTCGAAATGTAATGAAAATCTGCTGTGTTTGCATTAATCTCGGCCGGTGTATATGAACTTTCACAATAATATACATATTGTAGGAGTACTAGCAAGATGCCCGTGCGTTGGACGGAAGATCAAGATCTTGTGGGAGAAAAGGATGAACGAGGGAAAGCCTTATCTGCAAATGTGGACAGGAGTGCGGGTAAATTGTCATAGTTTCCTTCCTATCCGTTAGATATAGATCGGACGGCCTATATTGGAGGATAACAGGCACACCATCATCACCAACTCTGCTTTTTATTGAATCGAGACAAATCTAACATGCGAAGTAAAATAAACACATAGGGTCTATACATACACAAATTATCTTAGGCACTCCAATAGTACGTCCACTACACATTCACGCATTTCACATCTTTCTACATCTACGGGAACCTACGAAAGGGTTAACGTAAATTGCCTCTCTCTCTCCTCCCCTGATTTTCATGGTGGTGGGGCCCTCCCTCCCCCAATCTACAATCAACAGCTCACACGTTTCACATTACGTTAATTACGTAACTGGGAATACGTAGGTGTAGCATTACTTGTCCTAAAAAACCAACTAAGCCAACCTCCCAGCATATCGCGCGGGAAAAGACCCGGTCGTACCGTTTTAGTCGGGATTACCGGATTACTAGTAGTAGTATCGATGGATCGCACGAAGCAACAAATTTTTTTTGAGGGGGCGAAGCACCTAGTTTAAAAGGAAAAAAGGCGGTACACTCACAACACTCCTGTCGCGGTCGCATTGCACCCCACACACGTTCGGTCCTGCACACAGCTCACGCAAATGGAACACGCTTCGGCTTGCCTCTTCACTGACACATGGGACTGCACTTGGAGAAACCGACCATGCGCCAAACTCCCCCCGCCCACTGCGCCAAAATCCCCCCCCCCCACACACACCCAAAAATTTCCCCCAAATCTGATTCAACCGCCCTTCGACCAACTAGCCAATAATATTCCCCAAACCCCCTCCCCCATGTCCCCCTCCACTCCATTCGCTCCGCCAAAGCCGCCCTCCCTGCCGCGCTGATACGTCGGTGCCGCGGTTCGGCGATCCTCTCGCTCCCACAGTACGCTCTCGTAGACTGCCGTCCTCTAGCCGCGCCACCACCTCTGGCTACGTTCTTGTGGAGGCGCATGGCGGTCAGCGCCGCCACCACTGGCGACGTTCGTGTGGAGACGCACGACGGTCAGCTTCTCCCACAGTACGCGCATTCTAGACTGAGGCCCCGTTCATGTCGGTGTAGCGCTGAATGTTAGCTGATAGATGTTGTTAATCTCACTGTTTGCTGAAGTAGTTTACTATCAATATGCTCTGCTTAAGAAGCTTCCTTGCCCTATTCTGCACTCAATCTGCTTAGCTGAGATGGCATGGCAAGGCCGATTAGTTGCTAAAATATCCTGCCATATATTTATTGTGACGTAGATTGCCATGGTCTAGTAGCCAATCTTTTAGGTGAAATAGCTCTACACCGTTTTGTACTCGATCTTTGTTGCTGCGATGGCCTTCGATAGTTCGGTGGCTGTGTGCTCGGCCTCATTGACTGCTGAAATAGCCTGCCATAATTTGGCACTCAAATCTATTTGCTGAATTAGCTTTACATATATTTTGTTACTTTGATCCGCTCATCCAAATATCTTGCCATAGCTTTAGACATCGACCTAGGTATTTTTTTCTGGACTTCATAAAAAAGCATATATGTTTTTCCTGTAATATCTAGTAGAAGAACTAATTTGTATGTCTAACAGATGGACATGACTTGGATAACTTCTGCTCGAAGATTCTCCGATGCATATGTTGAGGGGGTTGAAAACTTCATGAACTTTATCAGAGCTGAGTACGGTGGTCCGAAGTCAGATGTGCTCTGCCCGTGTAGTAGTTGTATGAATTCAGTTACAAGACCCCAGTCAACTGTGCAAAATCATCTACACTTGTATGGGATGTCGGTGACATATACTAGGTGGGTTCATCATGGTGAAGCTGTGAACGTCAATGTTATTGACTACGTGGAAGCAGCAGATCACCATCTTGATGTACCTGATGCTCAGGTGGAAGAGGAGGAGGAGGTGGTGGTGGCGGACCCAGTGAGTTTGACCAACATTGAAACAATGCTACGAAATGCTCGTGCATTCCGTGAAATTTCACCTGCAGAAGAAAAACAGTGGGCCCGCATGTTGGAACAATGCAACGTTGCTATCACCCCAGGAAATAAGCTATCAGTATTCTCAGTTATGGTCACCTTTCTTCAGGTGAAGACATCTGAGCAGATGACCAACAAATCATTCGATGCGATGTTGGCTGCTTTCCGCAAATCTTTCCCAGATGCGTCTGAGATGCCACACACCTACAGTAAAATGAAGAATTTCCTTCGTGCAATTGGAATTGGATATGATATGATCCATGTTTGTAAGAATAATTGTGTTCTGTTCCGGAAGGATTATGCCAACTTAAGTGAATGCTCGAAATGCAAATCATCAAGATAGAAAGATGGCGATGTTGTGAAGAGGATTCCTCGTAATGTTCTGAGACATTTTCCAATTACACCAAGATTGCAGAGGTTGTTTCATGATGGTGAAACAAGAGAGGATGTACTGTGGCATTCTAGGAACCAGGAGTACAGATATCAGAATGAAATGAGCCATCCATCTCATGGTAGTGAGTGGAAAAGCTTCAATGATAAACACAAAGAGTTTGTTGCTGACCCGAGAAATATTAGACTTGGCTCAGCTTCAGATGGATTTAACCCATTTGGCCACCAGAGCGCCACATATAGCATGTGGCCAGTTCTTGTTATCCCTTACAACATGCCTCCAAATTTCTGCACCAAAGAATCAAACTACATGATGGCCTTGCTCATCCCAGGTCCAAAAAGTCTTGGAAAGGATTTTGATTTGTTCATGGAGCCTCTTGTGAAGGAACTTCAACAGCTATGGAAGGGTGTTCTCACTCGAGACCTATATAGTAGCCCACCAGCTGATTTCTTTCTGCGTGCTATTATAATTTGGTGCATCCATGATTATCTGGCTTTGGGCACTATGTCAGGGCGAACAACACATGGTTACAATGCATGTGTTCACTGTGACAGGAATCTGCTGTCATACGCAATACTTAGCAAGATCTGTTACATTGGACACCGCTGTTTCCTTGCCAAGGACAAGCCGCATCCTAGAAAATACCGAAGACATGTGTTCAATGCAAAGAATGAAAACCGTGATGCACCAAAGAGGCTCACCGCCGAGGAGTTGCAAGTGGAATTAGAGAAAGTCAGGCATATTACACCAGGAAACCATCCTGGTAATGGTAGCGGGAAAAGGAAGTGTGGCATGGTAGAAGCGAGATTATTGTTTACCCGCAGGTCCACTTTGTGGGACTTGGAGTATTGGAAAGATTTGGATCTGCGGCATAATCTTGATGTGATTCACATCGATAAAAATATATGTGACAGCATTATCGGCACACTTCTTAATATTGAAGGCAAGATGAAAGATACCTTAAAATCTAGGATTGATTTGACACACCTGGGTATCAGAAAGGATTTGCAGGTGCAAGATGAAGGTAAACCACGGGATATGGCACCAGTTGTATACGTCTTGGACAAGGTAAAAAGAAAAGAATTCTGCGAGGTCCTGTCACGTGTGAGATTCCCACATGGATTTGCTTCCAACCCTGAAAGGAGAGTCAGTGCAGATGGAAACAAGGTACAAGGGTTGAGAACTCATGACTGCCACGTCCTACTTCAAAGGGTTTTACCTGTTATCCTTAGAGGATTGGGCCGCCCTGACTTATACAGAGCAGTTGTAGAGTTGGGACAATTCTTCAGGGAACTCTGCAGTAGGAATATCAGGATAGATGCTTTGGAGCGTCTTAGAGACAAGATACCAACTATCCTATGCGACCTTGAGAAGATATATCCTCCAGCCTTCTTTGATGTGATGGTGCATTTGGCTATTCATCTACCTGATGAGGCACTACTTAGAGGTCCAGTACAGTATGGCTGGATGTACCCTATTGAAAGGAGGCTAGGCACTTTCAAGGGCTATGTTAGGAACATAGCTAGACCCAAGGGTTCCATTGAAGAGGCCTACATTGCTACAGAAGCGTTGACACTCTGCTCAAAATACATTGAAACAGATGATCAGCTTAGCAAAGAGGTGGGTGAAGACAATCCCGGGCTCAATGTTTTCGATTATTCTGTTCGAGTTACAAGGAAGAGTCGACAAGAGGACAAACCTAAAGATTTGGACAAAATGGTTTGGTATGTGTTGAATAACTGTCCTGAGATACTACCTTATATCAAGTAAGTGCAGTATTGCAGCTTATACATCGTAATCTACTAAACATGGATCACATTCTTATATATTTAGATGTTTGACGCAATCACTATGTTGTGCAACATCTACAAAGAGGAGTTACCGCCGCAAAATCCAAGAAACATTGACAAAGTGGTTATGGCAGGATTTGCGAAATGGTTCAAGAACAATGTAAGCTTTTGAAGTGCACTGTAAATTTTTTTAATATATTGAGTACATAAGATGATCAACTTGTCTATTTTCTAACCATAGGTTAAGAATATGAGGGAGGATGGGCAGGCAGTTGATGATGCCCTTTACTCACTAGCAATGGGTCCTGATACTCGGGTAAGACCTTATGAATCTTGCATTGTTGGAGATGTGCGCTACAACACCCTTGCACGAGACGAAGGTAGGAAGACACAAAACAGTGCCATCATGAGCACGGATACGTATGACAAAGAGACAACTGAAATGTATGCTAACATAACAGACATTGTTCAGTTGGAGTATATCTCCAGTTTCGAGGATCATCGGTGTGTGGTTCTGTTGTGTTGTCGTTGGTATAACCTGTTTTCTAGGATCGCAAAACCCAGAGCTGATGATTATTTCAAATCCATCAATGTCAAGGTGGCGTACCAGACGAACGAGTGTTTTATTTTGGCAAATCAAGCAACACAGATATTTTTCTTGGAAGACACATTTGCACGTAGCAATGACTGGAGAGTATTGCAAAGGTTTGAGCAGAGGAATGCGTTTAATGAAGTTGCACAACAAGATGATGCTTACACTGCTCCTGATGTACAAGATAACACAGATATTCCTAATATCTTTGAGAACCATCACGTCAATGACGCCGGCAAAAAGATTGCATGTCGTGCTGTGGACATACAAGAGTTGATCAAGAAGAAGCCAATGTTCGGGGACGTTGAGGACGAAGAAGAAGACACCATGGGGAATTATGATTCAGACTTATACACATGGCGAAGATGTTGATGCTGCTGCTGCGGATGATGATTACATTGCTTTTGTCGTATTTGCCTGTCAGAAGACGTTTTTTATCTACTATGTGAAATTGTGTTTGCTATGACAACTGAAACCTGATGAACATGTTGTTTAGTATTTTGCTGTGAGAACATCACTTGTTATGTATGCTGATTTGTGTTTGGTGAATGTATGACAACTAAAACATGATGACATTGTTGTTTAGTTGTACTCATATTTGGCTGTGAAACTTGAATTTGATGACATAGTTTGCTGTTGGACTGCAATTTGCTCGACGTCTTCGAATGAGAACAAAGCTGACCCGACAGGGACTTTGCTATTTATTTATTTATATGAGCAAAAGGGGATACCCCATGATTTCCGTTAATAGAAATCATTAGATTTTCACAACACTACGCCCAGCCTGCTACACAGGTTTCATTCATTACTAGTTTCAGCAAAGTGCTCATGTCGTAGCCACTGAATACATCACGAGTGCTACATACACTGCAAATAAAGAGACAATCATCCTACAGAGCACATCGATTTTGCCCATTATTTTCACAAGCTCTTTCATATCCTCATTGCTGTCAAGGCCGTTCAGCAGCTGTTGCTTGGCAATGATCAGAGAAACTGCATCTTTAACCTTCTGCTCTGCATCTTCCTCTTCTGCCGTTTCTTCAGTTACTTGTCCAACACCCCAACCTGCTGGTATTGGATTCCTCGGCTAACCAACTAATCAGCATAGTTGCATTCCCCCACATCAGCAACTTCCCAGAAATACAAATCACATGAATCTTCCCTTTTCTGCACGAATCAAATTGGAAGATCATCAACCAAAGTGCTAAAAAAATCAGCAACTGAAAGCAGCAGAACAACACTTAAACATATTATTACCCCATGATTCGGGCATTTGTAAAAGACTCGGCCAGGGTTGCGGATTGTGGTTGAGATGCGACGGATGACTCTGCGTGATTTGCAGTAGTGGCAGCACACCAACGGCAGCTGGTTGCGATGAGCAATCAGCTGTGGTGCGCGTGCCGGCGGGGGTGTGATGAGACCCACAGGCGATGGTACAAGTGGCGACTTGGCGCATATCTGGTTGTTGCCTGCTGAAGAGCAGGTGGATGAGCAGCCAGCGGACATGGTTGCTGCGGCCAGAGCTTCTGATGCTAGGCAGAGTAAGTAGAGAAGAGGAGAAGCGAACGTTGGATATGTCAGTTTCATTACTTGCAGAGTAGCATAGCACCATATATAGTCATAGTCCAGGTTTGGATTGGAACCAGCTACAGGAGCATGTCTCTCTTTTTTCTAAAACTCGGCAACGTCTCTTTACTGGTACACTAGTTGTTCTGTACGCCTTCCCAAGTCTTTGATTTTCTTTCTATATATAAAAAAGTATGCTACTTGGTGTCCGCTTAGTCAACAAACGATTGTGCCAACCTTGACCGTTGGATTGACATTCAACGTCTGTCACGTTTCTTCAGTCTCTTCTTCCGCGAGCCACCAAAGCCAAACCAGCACCGGCGGGACCGCCTGCTCCCGCCTCCCACAGCTGGCTGTGATCTTCCCCGGCTCCTGTTCGTTCCCGTCCGAGGCCTCAGCATCGTCCTCCGCCTTGGTTCGCTCGCCGCGGCGCCGCCCTCCGGTGTTGTCAACATGGTCAACAACCGAGAGGAATAAGGCGATGACTGTACATGGTGAGGATGACAGTAGGGACCCATCAGCGCGCGTAGTAATTTTGTTTTTTCGGGACGGAGAAGGGTATCAACTGGGTTGTGCGGGACCCCTGGCCCGTCTAGCCCAGGCTTTTATTTCATATGTTTAGCACATGACCAGCCCAGTTTGTTTTTTTCCTTTCTGAAAATGGCTAGCCAACTATTTTGTTTTTTGCAGAATAACCAACGTAGGCCTACTTGCTTTTCTACACCCTGCTGGGCCGGAAATCTTTCAAGACGAGGAGGGATGCACTTTTCCCAGAAAATGGGCTATAAGTAATAAGAAATGGGCTATAAGTAATAATAAATGGGCTCTAAAATGAAAAAAATACAACAAACAGGCAATTAGTTCCAAAATACTATTTTCTTTCGGATTTTGACATTTTAAATTTCATTGTTTTTGTGCGGGTAAAATTTCATTGAATTTAAATTAAGGTATATTTAGATTTAAAATTAATTTGAATCTGGCTAGAAATTTCGGGTTGTATGCTGTTTGGGACAGATTTGGAGGGTGACTTGTGGGTCTACTAGGTTGACGTGTACTTTGGCTTTGTCAACTTAGTCCACAAACGATTCTAGCAGCAGTGACCGTTGGCTGTTAATCCAACGGCCGTCCTGCTTCTTCAATATCTGATCTTCTTGCTCCGGCCGCCCAAACCAACTCCGGTGGGACTGCCTGCTTCCGCCTCCCGTGGCCGGCTGTGCTGCCGCACAGGCCACACCGCCCCACCCTACTTCATTGCTAGCCAGGCCATTCCTCTACTCACCCACACCTCCTGTTATTTTCCAGCGACGGCAGCCGGACCAGTAAACCCTCGTACTCCCCACCGCAAGGGCAACCATTGCCGAGTCTTCCCCGGCTCCGTGCCGTTCCCTTCCTAGGCCTCGCCGTCGTCCACCGCCATGGTGCTCTCGGCGCGGCCTGGTCAACGTGGCCAACGAACGACATCCATCGGCCGTGGACTATACGCGCAAAATAATGATTCCTCCACCTGACACCTGGGACCCATCGGAAGGGCCTCTGTATTTCGCGAAAAAACATTCCCCCGCTGACATGTCGGACCCACCAGCTATATCTTCGCATGCAAGGAAGTGCCTCCTTATTACACACACAAAAAATGAATACCCCCCTGCTAGCTGGGACCCACCATTGTGGGAGGCCAACTTGTAGGCCTACTAAGTTGACGGGGACGGAGGGCTTTGTCAACTTAGTCAATATGAACGATTCTAGCTCCAGTGACCGTACGATGTCCATCCAACGGCCGTAGTGCTTCTTCAACCTCTGGTCTTCTTGCTCCAGCCGCCCAAAGCAGCGCCGGTCGTGCCGCATGCTCCTGCCTCCCGTGGTCGGCTGTGCTGCTGCGGAGGCCTCACCGCCCCCTACTATTCCCACCGTTGGCCAGGCCCTACGGCGATGGCAGCCTCACACCGCAGTTGAACCACTGAACCCTCGTACTCCTCTCCGCGCGGGCTTCCACTGCCGCGTCTTCCCCGGCTCCATGTCGTCCCCTTCCTAGGCCTCGCCGTCGTCCACCGCCATGGTGCTCTCTGCGCGGCATGGTCAACGTGGTCAAGGAACGACTTCCATTGGAAGAGTACTGTACGTGGAGAGGCTGACAGCTGGGTCCATGGCCACAACCCAGTTTTTTTGTGATTTGCCAAGTAAGTCGCTTTGTCAGGCATGTTGGGCTGCAAATCTTTCAAGACGAGGAGAGCTTTCATTCGGCAGGACGAAAAGTGGCCCATCAGTAATGAGAAATGGGCTATACATTTTTAAAACACATCAAACTGGCAATTAGTTTCAAATATCTTTTTTTCATTTCGAGATTTTAAATTACATTAATTTTTATGCGTGGAGAATTTGTTGGATTTTATATTGATATACATTTATTTTTAAAATCAGTTTGAATGTGAGTCGAAATTTCGGGATTAAAAACAGTTCGGACCGCACCGAAATATGCAAAATTTCGTATAATTTTTTAACCGTGGCCACAATATGGGCTGTAATGCTAACAAAAAGAATATGGGCTCCAAAAAACCTTAAGAATTAGCAAATGGGCTGTAAATTATTAGAAATAATGGCAGATGGGTTGTATGCTGTTTTCCATAGATTTGAGGCTTTCCTAAAAAAAGGTTGGCGCACAAGCAGTGACTGTTGGATGTCCATCGAACGACCGTCATGCTTCTTCAATCTCTGCTCTTCCTCCTCCAGCTGCTCAAACAAGCACCGGCGGGACTGCCTGCTCCCTCCTACCCGCGGCCGGCTGTGCTGCTGCGTAGGCCTCACCGCCCCATCGTACTCCCATCGCTGGCCTAGCCATCCCTCTACTCACCCACACCTGTTGTTATTCTCTGGCGATGGAAAACGAACCAGTAAACCCTTGTACAGTCGTACTCCCCTCCACGTGTGAAACAATTGCCGAGTCTTCCCTGCCTCCGTGTCGTTCCCTTCCTAGGCCTCACCGTCGTCCACCGCCCTGGTGCTCTCGGTGCGGCCTTGTCAATGTGGTCAACGACTGACATGCATCTGAAGTGAACTGTACGTGGAGAGGCCGATAGCTGGGTCCATGGCCGCACGCAAGGAAATGCCTCCTTATTACACGCAAAATAATGATTCCTCCACCTAACATCAGGGACCCACCGAAAGGGCCTTTTGTATTTCGCGAAAAAAACGTTACCGCCTCTAACAGCTCGGACCCACCAGCTATATCTTCGCACGCAAGGAAGTGCCTCCTTATTACGCAAAAAAATGTATACTCCCCCTGTTAGCTGGGACCCAGTATAGTGGCAGGCTGACTTGTGGGCCTACTAAGTTGACAGGGACGGAGGGCTTTGTCAACTTAGTCAATATGCACGATTCTAGCTCCAGTGACCGTACGATGTCCATCCAACAGCCGTAGTGCTTCTTCAACCTCTGGTCTTCTTGCTCCAGCCGCCCAAACCAGCGCCGGTCGTGCCTCGTGCTCCTGCCTCCCGTGGCTGGTTGCGATGCGGCGGAGGCCTCACCGCCCCCTACTACTCCCACCGCTAGCCAGGCCTTCCCTCTACTCACCCACACCCCCTGTTATTCTACGGTGACGACAGCCTCACACCGCAGCGAACCAGTGAGCCCTCGTACTCCTCTATGCGTGGGCATCCACTGCCGCGTCTTCCCCGGCTCCATGTTGTCCCCTTCCTAGGCCTCGCCGTCGTCCACCGCCCTGGTGCTCTCGGCGCGGCATGGTCAACGTGGTCAAGGAACAGCTTCCATCGGACGTGGACTATACATGGAGAGGCTGACAGCTGGGTCCACGGCCGCAGTAAGGAAGTGCCTCCTTATTACGTGCAAAATAATTATTCCTCCACCTGACAGCGGGGACCCAGCGGACGGGCCACCGTATTTCGCGAAAAAAACGTTTGCCCCTGACTTCTGGGACCCACCAGCTACATCTTCGCATGCAAGGAAGTGCGTCCGGGCAAAAAAAACAATTCACCCCCCTGACTGCTAGGACCCACCAGCTACATCTTCGCAGGCAAGGAAGTGCCTGACAGTTGGGACCCACCTGGTCAAAGCGTACGTAGCGTTATCATTCTGGTTGCGAACGTGTACGTACATATATACTGGTGGATGTAGAGGCGCGCACGTGTCGTAGTAGAGGCGCGTATGTGTCGTAGTAGAGGCGCGCACGTAGCATGTACATATACCTATAGCGACCAGGGTGCAAGAAAGAAAATACGGCCACATATGTGTACATACCGGTGGGGTCTCGAACGCCTACTCGCGCATACGTACGGCCAGGGCTCGTGTACATGGCTGGGTCGGAACGAAGATACAGCGTCGTCATTGTGTTAATGCGGAGGCAACGGAATGCGTCGTGTTCATCGGGAGGCAACGGAACGCGTGGGAGCCAACCGGCTGGGTCGGAACAGAATGTGTGGTCATGTTCATCGAGAGGGCTTGGACAGAACATGCGATGGAAACGAGGCCTGGCGTACCGCACAACGGAGGAAATGGACCTCCTACATTCGGAACGGGGTCCTGTTGATCGGGAGGGGTCTGGCGTACCGCAAAACGGAGGAAACGGACCTCCTACGGTTGAAACGGGGGTCCTGTTGATCGGGAGGGGTGTGGCGTACCGCAAAACGGACGAAACGGACCTCCTACGGTCAAAACGGGGGTCCTATTGATCGGGAGGGGTGTGGCGTACCGCAAAACGGACGAAACGGACTTGTGTTGGAGCGCTACGGTCGAAACGGGGGTCCTGTTCATCGGGAGGGGTGTGGCGTACCGCAAAACGGGACTCCACGGGATACTGTTCATCTCCACCGTCGACCTCCTCCAGCCTCCACGGGCTACCGTCGACCTCCTCCAGCCTCCACGGGCTCCTGTTCATCCTGCCTCCACCGCGCGCTACTCCACCGGCTACTGTTCAACCACCCCTCCACGGGCACCCCCCACCATCTACTGTTCATCCAGCCCGCCACACCACGGGGTCCTGTTCAACCACCCCTCCACGGGCACCCCTCCACCGCCTACTGTTCATCCAGCCCTCCACCACACCATGGGGTCCTGTTCATCCAGAGGTAATGCCACCGCTCACTCTTCATCCAAACCCCCCCGCAACACTCACTGTTCATCCCAGAGGCAGCATCGATCGGCTTCAGTTAGTAGCAGTAGCGAAGGAATCGCTCGATCGGGTTCAGTTAACAGCAATCGATCGATCGCTCGGGTTCAGTAACACGTAGCCTGCAGTGCAATCGCTCGGGTTCAGTTAGAGCCCAACGCCTCGCTTGGGTTTAGTTAGAGCCAACGCCTCGCACACATGCGTGTACGTGTACGAGAGAAACGCGCATCGCTTAGCCCCCGACCTCCCACCATAACCGGGAACTCCCCGAAATTTTCCTCGCCCTCACTTCTACCATGTTTTTTTCGTCATGGATGGCCCAAAGAATGTCATGCAGCTGTGTCTCCGGCCCGCCCAGGATGAAAAGCCCATTTTCTGTCTTGGTTTTTTGTCATAGAAGTAGGAGCCCACCACATCTATGATGATACCGGGTTTTGTCACAATTATTGTCATAGAAGTGTCATATGTATGACAGAAAAAAATTTCATTCGGCCCAAAATGTCAAGGATGTGTCTTTTTTTGTAGTGAGGGCCTCTATAAATAGGGCTAGACACTACCGTAGTGAGTGATCGACTCATCTTGGATTGGATCCACTCCACCAAGGTCACCTCACCAGCTCATCGAGCCCAAGAACACCTCTCCTCAAGAGGTTGTTCGTCCATTGTACTACTTCATTCTAGCCCACGAGGCAATCCACCATACCACACTAGAGTAGGGTATTGTTGGATTTCGGGTTCCGGCAACCCTTGAGGTTCGAACACTAGGGTGCGCGCGGAGATTTCGCCTCCTACCTACCTGCGCCCCTCCGCCATGCTAGGATAATAACTAAGGAAAGAACAACACAAGAGACACAGGGTTTATACTGGTTCGGGCCACCGTTGTGGTGTAATACCCTACTCCAGTGTGTGGTGTGGTGGATTGCCTCTTGGGCTGATGATGATGAACAATACAAGGAAGAACAGCCTCGCGAGGGTCTGTTCTTGGCTGGGGCGATGAACTGCTTGGAGGAGTTCAGCCACCTTTCTCTCTCTCTCTCTCTCTCTCTGCTTCCTCCAACCGAGCGAACCGACCGACCCCTTTGCTATGTGGGTGGCTGGTCCTATTTATAGAGGCCCTGGTCGTCTTCCCAAATATCGAGCGGGAAGGGAGCCAAGATTGGCGGGCTAATTTAAAGGGGGACAGCAAGTATCAGCTATCCTGACAAAAGTAGTCTTCGCCTGCACAAAGCTCTGGTGATGACGCCGTCTTGGGCTCCACGGTGACCTCCGTCTCGTAGTCCTCCTGGTCTTGGTCTCGTTGCACCGAAATGGCAACCTTTGCCTGATGCCTCGGTACTCCGTGGCTGCGCTTGCCCCCTTTGCACCAAAGAGGAAAGGAGGACGCTGCGCGGGCTGGCACCTACCTGGCGCCCTGAGTCGTCATGGCTTGCGTCACGGGTACCTCGTGAGGTACCCCGCCTTGATCTCTCCGCCTCCTCATGAGCCAGCCTGACGAGGCCGTGCCTGAGGAAGCTCCGCGTCGTCCGCCCCACGAGGCTTGGCCCCTCGCGAGGGTCTTGGGTTTGTGTTGGTGAAGATGGGCCGTGCTGGGCCCCCTTTGAGCCACGCCGCAGGCCGCAGGCAGGCAAGTCTGGGGACCCCCGTTCCCAGAACGCCGATATTAGCCCCCGGGACCAAGGCGCGCCCGGACTTGGCCGTGCAGGGAGGCGGAAGGGCAAGAGCGAAGCGCCGTGGGCCCTATCAGCCTGCGGCCTTGGGCGCCGCTTGGTGGTTGATTGGGCGTGGGCGTCACCACTTCCCCACGACGCCTCGGCAACTGCACGGATGGGACAAGTCCCTGCATGCAAAAACGGGTCATGATTACCTGCGATCATGGAGGTCGGCGGTTGGCCTTCGCCGACTATAAGTACGGAACGGCGCGCGCCCTTCCAGTCCATCCCTCCTTGCTTCTCCTTCTTCCCGATCCTTGCTCCGTCTTGCCGCGATGGCTCCGATCCGCCGGTTCTCGACGGCAGAGAAGGGAAAGGCTCCCCAAGAGGGGCCAGACCCACTCCCGCCGAAGAAACGGCTCATCCCCCGTGGCCCGGACGAGGGGGCCCTTCAGGTGGTGTCGAGGCCTTGGGGCGAGCTGGCGCCGCCGGGGTCCCCGCTTCCATTGTACGCCCATGTCGAGGGCCCCGGAGGAGCTCATGCTGACCGCCACGGGCAGCGTCGCTGTCGGCGCCGACGGGTCACGAAGGTGTGGGTCGTCCCTCCTGTCGTCCACACCGAGGGCTCCTCCCAAGAGTTCGTGCTCCACGTCGCCATCCCTCTTCAGTCTTGGATCCGCCTTCCTCCCTTCTTCGCCTCCGTCATCCCGCAGGGGGAGCCCCTAGAGCTCTAGCTACAGCACGCCGGCTACAGCACCCTCGCGACCGAGGCAGAGGTCGCGGTCGTCGCCCCGGGCGAGGTCTACATGACTCGGGGCTGGAGAGAGATCGCCCGGGTTTGCAGGACAAGGGGCGTCTTCGCGATCCACTTGGACTATGATGGTGCTTCGGTGATGCTCTTCAAGGTCTTCGATGTGAGCGGGCGCCGGCTGGAGTGCTGCCCCGGGGAAGGTGGCCTGGGCCCTGCTGCGACGAGGACTGGGCTCGCCACCCGCTCCCTTGGAGGCTCCTCAGGCGGTGGAGACGCCGGAGGTTCCAGTGACTCCGGCGAGTTCTTCGCGACTCCGGAGACGAGCGACGACAGCTACGAGCCCCCGAGCCGGCGCCGCTCCTGGAGCAGGGCGGGCTCGTCAGGCCGCCGTCGACTCTGATCTGGATGGGGTTGGCGTCGGTGCTCGACGGCCCACTGTTGATGATGGCGTCTTTTGCAGGGACGCGCGTAGTTTGTGTCCCTTTAGGATCCGTTCCCTGGGAGGAATCAAAAACGCGTCCCGTAGGGGCTTGTAAGGTGCCTGTGATCCTGTTTTGTTAATATAACCCTTGTCGTAAATTTGCGCGAGTTGCTTATTCCGTCTTAGCTCGGTCCTCCCTTTCGCACCTCACGAGGGCTTGGTGCTCTGTGCCGACAGGTCCCAGTCTTAAGGCGGCTTCAGCCATCGCTGGTATGCCAGGTTGCGATGCCGTGGTCAAGGCCAGGAGGTGAGCGACCCGGAGTCCGGTAAGAGCCCCTGAGTCGCGATGCTCAGGAGGTCCCCTTTGGCGCCCAAGAAGCCGTCGTTTGGTGAGAAAGGAGAATGGCGTCGCTAACACGGGATGGCATTAGGTGTGGGGATGGTGCCATGGCAGCTGGCGCTTCTAGGCATGACTTATCTCGAGGATCAGGGGCCGCTCTCTGGTGTGTCGCCGGGCCCGTGCTTCGGCAGGCGCGAGGTTGCTCGGCGAGGTCCTCGTGTGTCTCTCCGCCCTCGCCTTTTCTCCCCTTTCTGCTCTACGTCCTTGGGTCCCGGCCCTCAAGCGAGTCTCGGCCGTCGCTGGTATGCCAGGTCGCGATGCCGTGGTCAAGGCCAGAGGGTGAGGGCTGGAGAGCCAGTAGGAGCCCTGAGTCTCGATGCTCAGGCACCCCCCATTTAACGTGCAAGCGGTTCGCGCGGACGAGAGCGAAGGAGACACCGCAAGGGCCTCGCCTGACGCAGCTCCTTCGGGAGGTCCTGCAGGTCCATCATAGAAAAAGCAAAGGGTTGCCATGACAATTGACGGTCAGCCGTGGGTTGCTTCCGAGGGGTAGTGAGGCACTGAAGGCTTGACGAGGTGAAGCTATGCGGGGCTGCCGCAGCGAGAGCTCAGCCATCCAGGTTTGTCGGTGTTGCAGGGACGGACCCATGCGCAAGCATCGTGCCTTTTGGGAGCAGCTTCGTTAGTTGGCGTCAGCTGAGCAGGCAACTGGGTAAAACACATTAGCCGCGAAGGAGTGGATTCGTTCAAATAGATGCTGGGAATGCAGAGATCGCTGGGTCAGGCCCGAGCGACTTGGGGGTGATGCAGCCCGAGGGGCGCCCCCAACAAGGTAAGCTAACGACATGGAATAATAAAAAGGGATACACGCTGCAGGGATGGACCCACGCGGCCTGGGAATAATGCAGCCCTGGGGGGGCGCTCCCAGTTGGAAGTGAAACTAGAGAGATGTCACCTGATGATGTTTGAGGACGAAGGAGTGTTGGTGTAGCAGACTCGGTGGGCTGCGGAAGCTGATCCTCATGAGCCCCCAGGCCCAGGGGCCTCGGGAGGCTCCGGAGGCGCTGGCGGCTCCGCGCAGGCCATCTCCATCTCTGCCAGGGCTGCTGAATGCCTGGCCTCTCGTGCCTCCGCGATTACCCTCATGAGGCGCTGGTACATGTCAGCCGCGCTCAGCAAGCCGTAAGGCATGCGAACGTAGCGGTGGGGTGGACCTCCGCAGCGCCCCAATTGCGAGGGCCAGAGGCGCTCCAGGGAGGCGACTTGGTTGAGCCATGGTACATCGATGTAGACGCGCAGCCCGCCATCCTCGCCTGGATGGGGGGCCACTACTGGTAGGCGACGGCCACCTCTCATGACTCTTGACTCCTGTAGCTCCTGAATGGCCTTGATGACGAACTCCTGAGGGTCTGGATCTCCTTGCCTTGCTCCTTCTTGAGGGAAACGTGCTTCAAAACACGCCTCCATGTGGTGCCCAAGCGCCTCCCTCGTGACCCAAGCTAGGTCGGTGGCCCTCCAGGGGAGAGCCCCCGAGCCCTGCCTGAGGAGGGCGCCGGGCGCGCTTTCCTATGAGATGGACGGAGGTTCCCCCTGGGCAGGCGCGGGCCCAGAGGGGCCGGGCCAGACGATGTCTTCTTCTTCTTGGGGGCGGCCTCGGGAAGCCTCCTGCTTCCGTGATCCGGGTCTTCCAGTGATGCGGCCTGAAAGGCTCGTTCCAGGGAACACACCACATCCTTCTCTTCACATGGCACCATGATGACTCCGCCGCTTCCTGGCATCTTGAGGACGTTGTAGCCGTGGTGAGTTACGGCCATGAACTTGGCCAGCGCTGGGTACCCAAGGATGGCGTTGTACGGTAGGTGAATGTGGGCGACGTCGAAGTCGATGAGCTCAGTGCGGTAGTTGTCGCGTGCCCCGAAGGTGACAGGGAGGCGGACCTGCCCAATCGGGACCGTGGAGCCATCGGTGATACCGGAGAAGGGCTTGGTTGGCTGAAGCTGGCTGTAGGGCACTTGGAGGTTGTTGAATGTTTCCACGGACAGGACGTTGAGCCCTGCCCCGCCATCGACGAGGGTCTTAGTGACCACCACGTTGCTGATGATTGGGGAGCAAAGCATCGGGAGAACTCCGGCTGTAGCCGCACACTTGAGCTGATCTACTGAGCTGAACGTGATGGCGCACGCCGACCACCTAAGAGGACGCGTGGCTTCGAGCCTGGGGAGGACCGCGTTCACTTCGCGGGCGAACTGCTTGAAGATGTGTTGAGATGCTGGGGCTTGAGCCTCGCCTAGAATGCAGGCGATCGTGCGCGGCTCCTGGAAGCCCCCAGCCTCCTCGTCCGGGTGGCGGTCATCATTTCTCCTTGGTTGCGGTGGCAGCGGTGGGAGGCCTGTGTTACCTTGCGGGCGATCCTTGCGAGGCTGATCCCTCCAGTCTCCCTCGCGAGGCTGATCCCTCCATCCTCTCTCGCGAGGCGGGTCTTGCCAGCGATCCTCGCGAGGTAGGTCGCGCCACCCTTGGCGCGGGCCACGGTCTTCCCAGCGTCCTGCGTTCCTTCCTCCTCGTCGACCGTAGCCCCGTTCACCGCGGTCAGGGTGACGGCCGATCCTTCCTTCTCGCACAGCTCAGAGTTCTTGACATTCGTTGGTGTTGTGGGTGTGGAGGTCGTGGTACACACAGTACCGACCGCCCTTGGAAGGTTCGGGCTGATCTCTGCCCCGCTTGGTGTCTGGTTCTGCCGTGAACATGGCAGCCCCCTTGCGCTTCACATCCTTGGCCTTGAGCTTCTTCTCCTCTGGGTCTGCGGCAGGCAGCTCGAGGAGGGAGAGACGCCCTTCCTCATCCCTGGCGCACTTGTTTGCCAGGTTGAACAGCTCTAAGGAAGTGCACAGGTCTTCATGCATCGCCAGCTCCTCCTTCATCTTGACATCGCGCACGCCGTCGGAGAAGGCTGAGATGATGGCCTCTTCAGTCACCTTGGGAATCTTGAGGCGTGCGTTGTTGAAGCACTGGATGTACTTCTGCAGGGTCTCCCCGGGCTGTTGCTTGATGCGGCGCATGTCGCTCACGGCGGGTGGCCGGTTGCGAGTGCCTTGGAAGTTGGCGATGAAGCGGGTGCGCATCTCATCCCAGGAGGAGATTGTGCCTGGAGCTAGGTTCAGGAGCCAGGTGCGGGCCCCGTCCTTGAGTGCCATGGGGAACCAGTTCGCCATGACCTTCTCGTCTCCGTTGGCAGCTTCGATGCCCAGCTCGTAGAGCTGGAGGAACTCTGCAGGGTCAGCCGTGCCGTCGTAGCGAGGAGGCAAGTCCGGCTTGAACTTGCCGGGCCACGCGACGTTGCGTAGTTCGGTGGTGTAGGCGCGGCGGCCTGCTGTGGCCACGGGTGGCCTTGGGTGATGGGGAGCTTGGTCTTGCATGTCCCCACGCGCAGCAGCTGGGAGCAGCGCGGGATCTTGATGCGCTGGAGCAGGAGCATGGTCGCGACGTGCTGGAGCAGGGAGCGCCCGGGCAGCTTCTTGCGGGCGAGGGACTTCTTGGCAGCTCTGTTCTTGCCGCGCTGGCACCTGACGGAGCGGGTTCCGTCCAGGGGCCACGCGCCTTGGATCCATGGCGTCTTCTTGAGGAGGAGGCGGACGGGGCGCCGCCGGAGCCTCGTCGCCCGCGCGGGGCGGGGTGCGGTGCAGTGGAACGGACGGCGCAGGAGAGCCCCCGGCGGTGCGGACGAGCTCGGCGACGCGGTCGAGCCATTCTTCGTAGACGTCGTCGACGGGACGGTAGCGTAGGAGCTCATTTGCCGCGATGAGCGTGGCCCGAGCCTCCATGGGAGCGCGAAGCGCGCGGGACGAAGATCCAGCCGGGGCGAGCGAGGGAGTGGCGGTGCGGCCGTCTTGCCGCACGGATGGATGCTGGGACGATGCTTGCCGCTCGTCCCCCGCCGGGCCGGTGGCGGCGTTGATGGCAGGTGACGGGGAACGGCGTGGATGCCCGCCGACAGGGGCCGTCTGGGTGACGCAGGAAGCGAGTGCGGCCCGGCGCTCGGCGCGGGCCCAACGACTGTCAGACATGGGCGTGATGGTCGGAGGAGAACGGGGTGGTGAAAGACGAATTCCGGCGCACCCCTACCTGGCGCGCCAAATGTCAGATTTCGGGTTCTGGCAGACCCTTGAAGTTCGAACGCTGGGGTGCGCGCGGAGATTTCGCCTCCTACCTACCTGCACCCCTCCACCATGCTAGGATAAAAACTAAGGAAAGAACAACACAAGAGACACAGGGTTTATACTGGTTCGGGCCACCATTGTGGTGTAATACCCTACTCCAGTGTGTTGTGTGGTGGATTACCTCTTGGTCTGATGATGATGAACAATACAAGGAAGAACAGCCTCGCGAGGGTCTGTTCTTGGCTGGGGCGATGAACTGCTCGGAGGAGTTCAGCCACCTTTCTCTCTCTCTCTCTCTCTGCTTCCTCCAACCGACCGAACCGACCGACCCCTTTGCTATGTGGGTGGCTGGTCCTATTTATAGAGGCCCTGGTCCTCTTCCCAAATATCGAGCGGGAAGGGAGCCAAGATTGGCGGGCTAATTTAAAGGGGGACATCAAGTATCAGCTATCCTGACAAAAGTAGTCTTCGCCTGCACAAAGCTCTGGTGATGACGCCGTCTTGGACTCCACGGTGACCTCCTTCTCATAGTCCTCCTGGTCTTGGTCTCATTGCACCGAAATGGCAACCTTTGCCTGATGCCTCAGTACTCCGCGGCTGCGCTTGCCCCCTTTGCACGAAAGAGGAAAGGAGGACACTGCGCGGGCTGGCACCCGCCTGGTGCCCTAAGTCGTCATGGCTTGTGTCACGGGTACCTCGTGAGGTACCCCGCCTTGATCTCTCTGCCTCCTCGTGAGCCAGCCTGACGAGGCCGTGCCTGAGGAAGCTCCGCGTCGTCCGCCCCATGAGGCTTGGCCCCTCGCGAGGGTCTTGGGTTTGTGTTGGTGAAGATGGGCCGGGCTGGGCCCCCCTTTAAGCCACGCCATAGGCCGCAGGCAGGCAAGTCTGGGGACCCCCGTTCCCAGAATGCCGACAGGTATTACACCACAATGGTGGCCCGAACCAGTATAAACTCTCGTCACTTGTTCCTTGGGTTCGGCGAGCTATGCCTAGAGATCATTGCGAGAGTGGGCGAGGAAGAGAGAGATCTTCGTGCGCACCCTAGTGTTCGAACCTCAAGGGTTTGCCAGAACCCACGATCCGACAATGAGGCACCGAGTCATGCGCCCTGGCTTGTCCGTCCGCGATTAGCTCATGCGAGAACAAGGCACCAAGGGCCATGGGAGGTGACGTACACGGGAGCGGGCGCGCGAGCCAGAGCTCGGCCTCTGGGGTCTGGCGATGCTGCAGGGACGGACCCGAGCACAGGTGCCAGTCCTTAATCATGAGGCGGTCGTGGGCTGGCTTGCAAGGGCGTGCAACGGTCAGGGCATCGAAGTACCAGACAGGCATGTGATAATCATAGGGCAATTCATGCAAGAGGGTAAGCTGGTTCAGATAGATGCAAGAACGATACATGCCGCTGGGACGGACCCGAGCGGCCTGGGGATGATGCAGCCCATGAGGCGCCCCCAACAGAGTAAGCTAAAGATGCAAAAGGATACACGTCGTATGTACAGGCCCATGCGACTTGGGGATAATGCTGCCCGAAGGGTGCCCCTAATTGAATGAACTGTAAAGAGTCACCTGATACCATAGCTGGAGTGGTGCCGGGGTAGCTGAAGATGCGCGCCGGAGAAGTTGCTCCTCACGAGCCGCCAGGGTCCTGAGCCTCAGGAGGCTCCACAGGCCCATGTGGCTCCTGAAGGACTATCGCGATCTTCGCCAGGACAGCATGATGCCTGGCCTCCTGAGCCGCCAGAATGCTCCACGGGTGGCGCTGGAAGGTGACAGCTGTGTTCGGGAGGCCGAGAGGCATGCGAGCGTAGCTGTGAGGGGGACCCTCGCACCGTCCAACGTGCGAAGGCCATAAACGTCCCTGAGATGCGGCCCTATTGAGCCGTGGAATGTCGACACAGACGTGTAGCCCGCCGTCCTCGCTAGGATGGGGAGATGTGCCAAGTTGTGGGCGGCGGTCGCCGTGCATGGCTCTTGCTTCCTGAAGCTCCTCGGTCGCCTTGGTGATGAACTCTTGAGCACCAGGCGATCTGAGCCTTGTGCCCTCTTGAGGGAAACGTGCGGCGAACACGCCTCCACGTGGTGCCCGAGCGCCTCCCTCGTGACGTTGGCTAAGTCTGAGGACCTCCAGAAGAGAGTCCCTGAGCCCAGCCTGCGGTGGGCACCGGGCACGCCTTCCTATGCGAGGGAAGGAGGTGCCCCATCTACGGGCGCAGGTCCTGAGGTGGCGCCACTAGAAACACCACCTTCCTGAGGCCCTTGGCGAAGTAGTTGCTTCTTCTTCTTGGGGTTGGCCTTAGGAGGGTACAGGGTGCCTTCGTTGTTGGGGTCTTCGGCTGCTGCAGCTTGGTAAGTGCGCTCGAGGGAGCACACCGCATCTCTTTCTTCACAGGGACCTTGGCATCTTGAGGACGTTGTAGCCGTGGTGGGTCACTGCCATAAACTTGGCCAAGGCTGGATACCCAAGGATGGCATTGTACGACAGGCGGATGTGGGCGACCTCGAAGTCGATGAGCTCGGTGCGGTAGTTGTCATGCTGGCTGAAGGTGATAGGGAGGCGGACCTGCCCAATCGGGGTGGTGGAGCCGTCAGTCACTCCTGATAAAGGCTTGGTAGGCTATAGCTGATCGTATGGCACCTAGAGGCTGTCGAATGTCTCGACGGACAAGACGTTGAGCCCTGCGCCGCCGTCGATGAAGGTCTTGGTGTCTTGAGGGTTCCTGATGACGGGTGAGCAGAGCATTGGGAGGGCACCGGCAGTCGCCGCCAGTTGAGCTGGTCTAATGAGCTGAAGGTGATGGCGCACTTGTACGACCTGAGCGGGCGCGTGGCCTCGAGCCTGGGAAGGGCCGCGTTTACCTCACGAGCAAATTGCTTGAAGATACGATGCGAGGCTGGGGCTTGAGCACCACCCAAGATACAGGCGATGGCGCATGGCTCCTGGAAGCCCCCAGCCCCCTCGTCTTGATGGTGGTCATCATTCCTTCTTGGTGGGGGCGGCAACGGAGGGAGGCCGGTGTTGCCCTGGGGGCGGTCTCACGAGGCTACTCCCTCCAGGCGCCCTCATGAGGCTAGTCCTGCCAGCGGTCCTCACGATGCCGGTCATGCCACTCCTGGCAGGGGCCGAGGTCGTCACATCGTCCTCCACTTCGTCCTCCTCCCCGGCCGTAACCTCGGTTGTTGCGCTTGGGGCTTCGACCGAAGCGCCCATCTCGGATGGCCCTGAGCTCCTGACAGCCACTGGTGTTGTGGCTGTGAACATTATGGAAGGTACAGAACGGATGGTTGGCCTTGGATGATGTAGGGTGGTCGCGGTCGCGCTTCATCTCTGCCTCCGCCGCGAGCACGGCAGCCCCCTTGCGCTTCACGTCCTTGATCTTCGCCTTCTTGTCCTCCTGGTCAGCAGCTGGGAGCTCGAGGACGGAAAGGCGCCCTTCCTCTGCTCTTGCGCACGTGGTCGCCATGTTGAACATCTCTAGGGCCGTGCATAGCTCCTCGTGGATGGCGAGCTCCTCCTTCATCTTGACGTCGCGGACGGCATCGGAGAACGCGGAGATGATGGCCTTGTCCATCACCTTGGGGATCTTCAGGCGAACGCTGTTGAAGTGCTGGATGTACTACTACAAGGTTTCCCCTGGTTGCTGCTTGATGCGTCGCAGGTCGCCTGCGGCCGACGGGCGGTGACGAGCGCCCTGGAAGTTGGCGACGAAACGCTCGGGCATCTCGCCCCAGGAGGAGATCGATCCCGCAGGCAGGTTCAGGAGCCACGAGCGCACGCCATCCTTGAGGGCCATGCAAAACCAGTTCGCCATGACCTTCTCGTCTCCTTTGGCTGCCTCGATGCTCAGCTCATAGATCTGCAAGAACTCTGCAGGGTCGGGGGGGGTCGTAGCGCGGAGGAAGGTCTGGCTTGAACTTTCCTGGCCAGACGATTTTGCACAACAGCCTACCGTGGTCACCGGAGCTCGTCACGGAAGCGGAGCCTGATCCTGATATCCATGCGCCGCCACAGCAGGCAACACGCGGTCTCGACGTAGTGGTGCTGGGAGTGCAGGAGCGTTTTCTTGCGGCCTCATGACTTCTTGACAGCTTCCCTCTTCATGCGCGGGCGCCCGGCGTGGTGGGTCACGCCGTGGGACCACGCGTCTTGGTGCGAGGGCGCCGTCTTGATGTGGAGGCGGCGGAGGCGCTCCGTGAGCTACGCCACCTGCAACTGAAGGTGGGCGAGGCAGCGAGAGGGATGGTGTGGGAGAACCCCGGCAGCGCTGACGAGCTCGGTGATGTGGTCCAGCCAGTCGTCGTAGAGGTCATCGACCGGGCGGTAGCACAGGAGCTCGCATGCCATGAGCAGCGCGGCCTGCGCGTCCGTGGGAGCGCGACGAGTGTGGGAAAACGAGTCGGCCGGAGTCAGCGACGGGGTGGCGATAAGTCCGTCCCGCCGCACAGAGGGGTGCATCGATGAACCTTGTTGCTCGTTTGCTACCGGACCGGTGGTGGCATTGGCAGCGGGTGATGGAGAACAGTGGGGAGGTCTGCCAACAGGCGCCGTCTGAGCGATGCAGGCGGCGAGGGCAGCCCGACGCTCAGCATGGGCTCGGCGAGCATCAGCCATGGATGCGTTGGAGCAGTGGAGCATGGATCGACGGAAGAAAAGTGTTCAGCGCACCCCTACATGGCAGCCTCGCTAGGCTGGCTCCCAAGGAGCGGAGATATCTGTTCAAGGGGCATCTCGCGAGGTTCGCATGACGTGAGCCATGACGACCGAAGCCAGGCGGGCGCCAGCGGGCCCAGAGTGCCAGCTTCCTGTTTGGTGCTAAAGAAGCAGGCGCAGGCAAGGAGTCCCGAGGCATCGGGCAAAGGTTTCCATATTGGTGCAACAAGACCAAGATCAGCAGGACGGAGGTCACCATGAAGCCCACGGCGGCGTCACCACCAGAGCCTTTAGCAGGCGAAGACCACCTTTTTTCAGGATAACTTGTACTAGTTGTCTCCCTTCAAAAGTGGTTGTTGTGGGATCCCTTCCCGCCTAACATTTGGGAAGAGGACCAAGGCCTCTATAATTAGGACTAGCCACCACCATAGCAGGGGGAGCACATTTGGACCACCCTCAACACACCAGCTCATCGAGCTCAAGAACACCTCTCGTGAGGAGGCTGTGGTTTGGCCCGCATCCCGAGCCGCGGTCAATAGGACAGCCACCGAGACCCCCATTCATCTTCACATCCTCTGGGCTGGCCTGATTCCCCCTTTCCCCGCCTTCTTCAACGCCGTGCTCTCTCACTACCAAATCAATATGCTGCACCTGAATACTTAGTCTATCATCCTTCTTGCCGTCTTTGCCTTTGTCTGTGAGGCCATGGTGGGCATTTCTCCCTCCGTGTCCTTACTTCGCCACTTCTTCTCGTTGCATTTGACTGACCCCCTGCAGCGCTCTGGAAGCTTGAGCTTCCAGGCCGTGGCTGCGACGGCCGGTGCGGGGATTGACTTCGAGCTTTCGTCGTCAGTGAGCAGGATCTCAGCGTGACAACGCCCATGGTGGTGAAGGAATTCATTCGGCACTGCATTGCCCCGCTCCAGTGCCATTCTCTTCCAATGTGGACCTTCTCCGGCAGCAAGGACCGCATGAGGATTCATGAGCCCGGGCTTCCTCTTGAGGTGCAACACGCTGTGCTCCAGCTCCTGATGGGCGACCCGTCACCAGCCAACATGCCGGAGGAGGGATGCCTCTTGTACTGATGCTCGAGTGAGGAATTCGAGAGGCAGATGCCCCCCTTTCGACGAATGGGGAATACGCCCGACTGCCTTTGAAGGGACTCATGAGAGCCCCGTCTTCGTGGCCCCCTTGGTCGTCGCCTGCGCGGTGCTCGCCCCAATAGGCGCAGTGGGGCGGTCACCGTCGAACACTGGCAGTGCGGCCGCTGAGGAGCCGGCGTCGCTCGGGGCTCCTGAATCGTCGTCATTTGAGGCTCGAGAGAGTCGTCCTGAGGAAACGGTTGTGGGGCGACGCAGTACGATACTCCGAAGGCTGAAGCCCCCGAGGCCCTGGCGAGTCGCCATGAGGCAGGGCCCAGGGACTCCACGCGGCCCAGCGTTCCCGAGGTTGCCTCCTCAGGAGCCACGCCAGGCATGCCCGACATTGGTGACCGCATCTAGGGTTTCGGCCGGCTCTGACCGAACTTCAAAGCGCTCCGCAAGATGAAGGGGTCTTCAATTTGCAGCGGTGATGCCTTCCGGCCATGGAAGCAGAGGAAGTACATTTCCATAGACAATTGAGTACCTTATCTTTGTAATTTTTTGAGCGTGGCTTCTCCTCCCGACCGCAGTTCCTTAGGACCCCTTATGCCAAGGCGACGAAATCTCCCGAGAAGCGACCTCCGCCTGCTTCAGGCCCTCCACTGACCTTGAGCGCCTTGTGTCGACCTGCCGCGCGTGGCGTGGTGCCTGCCGAGGAGCTGGATGCGCCGGCCTGGTGCCTCGACCATGCGCTCTTGTCGTTCCTCCTCCGTGGTCCTGCCTGGGGCGTGGACAGTCTGCCGAGGGCCCCAATATTGGTCATTGCCCACGGTTGGACGACCTCGGCTCTGGCCTCATCTTCGAGCAACGAGGCACCGCCCCGCCGGGCCTCCGTCGAGGTCCGAAGGGCGGCCAAAAAGGCGCCGGCCTCCAGCCCCCTGCTGGGAGCAAGCGAGCCACTTCGAACTTCTCCAACGACCCCTAGCACGGAGGACGGACTTGGCCATGCATTCGAGCTTGCGCACAAGCGCGGCGCCGTCCGTCATGAGCTCTTCCAGAAGGCAATGGGTGCGCTAAGCCGGCTCGGGGAAGAGCTCATGGATGTTGACGCCCGTCTTGAAACCGAAGGCCTTCGACTGGCGGATGGATGGGATCAACTGAAGGTGACTATCGACCTCGGGCGTCTCCAGCGCGAATGCCCAGTGCGAAGGCCGGGGCATCCCTTGCTACTTCACGCGACGCCAGCGCCCGAGCCTTGGAGGAGGCCAAGGAGGCTGACCACCGTCGCAAGGCTGCAGAGAAGCGCGAAGGGGAGCTTCGAGCTCTGAACGCCTCACTGGAGCAGCAGGTTGAGGCGCGCAGGGCTGCCTTGGCGTCGATGAAGGGGGCGCCTTCCGAAGAGGAAGAGATCTTGAGGCGCGAGGAGGCGCTGATGCTGGAGGCCACGGAGTGCAGCCTCGAGCTTGAACGGTTGGAGACGAGGGAGCGCCAGGTCACCCAGGTGGAGGATGCCACTAGCGCGCGTGAGGCCAGGATCCATGAGGAAGTCAACCGCAGGGTGGCGGAGGCTCGTGCAGGTCTTGCCAACAGACATGACCTGAAGTTGAAGCTCGTGGAAGCCGAAGCTGAGGGTAGAACCACTGCCCTCAGGTCAAGGCAGGATGAAGCGGAGCAGCACGAGAAGGCTACTGCGGCAGACCTGATCTCCGTCCAGGCCGAATTGGCCTTCGCCCGTGCCGAACTGCTACCGCTTCAGCGGCGGGTTACTGATGTTGAGTCCCTCATGCAACAGAGCAGGGAGGAAGTGCTCCACCAGCAGACATTGCAGCGCGAGCATGCTCCCATGCTCCAAACCCTTAGAGTGAGGGCCAACCAGGCATTGGGCGCCATCTGTGACGAACACGCCCCTCATCCCCACGCAGAAGACTATGCCAGCCATCTCCGCTTCTTTACCGACGTCCTGACACGCCTAGAGGACTGGTTCGAGAGGGCTCGCGAGCTTGTTGAAGAAAAGAGCCGAGGCCCCCTTGGGCGTGCGTTCTCCCATGTTTTCAGCCATCTCCAGAGCATCGATCCCCACTTCGACTTCAACACCGCCATTGCTCGAGTGCCGAGAGCCATCTGGGACAACCTGGCGCGTTAGGTGGACGATAATGTGGATGCTCTGGTCAGGGCCTTCGCTTCCGAGGATGACGCAGTGGTGTTCGTGGCGGACGAAGGTGGCGCGGTTGATGATGGCGAAGACGATGCCAGCGACAATGCCAGCAGCGTGCCTGGGAGTGATTCGGAAGATGCTGCAAGCGACATGTCCGATTGAGCCCGCGCTTCTTTTCTTTGAGCCTGCACGCAAAAACTTGGGCGCGACCCCTCAAGGTGTAAGAGCATTTTGGGGAGGGGGAGCCCCTTATGTAATCAGACTACTGTTTTATTCCTTAAGCCAGACTTGAAATGTGCTTTTGCGAGCCCACGAGCTCCTCCGCGGCTTGTTGTTGTAACTACCTTAGCCCGGGCAGGCCTCAAACTGGTCTTGTAGTTGCCAGTGTGCATTCCTCCCGAGGGGAGTTCTCCGCAGGCTCCTGACAGGAGTCCTTCACGGGCTCGCCAGGTTTTGGGCTTCTGAAGAGTCTGGTAGTCCGTCCGAGAGGGCCTCGCGAGAAACGAGTGCCAGACTATGGCAGGTACCACGCCCTGCCCCCGCTCGCGAGGTGCTCGCAAGGGAAAGGGGTAGCGGGCGCGAGCCTCGAAACAAGGCACTGAACCAAAAAACTCAGAAAATCAACACGAATGAGAGAAGATGCCCCCCCTGCTTGCACACGAAAATACAACTTCAAGTTCAAATCCAAAAGGTAGCAAATCGAGCCACAAAAAGAGGTTGAAAGCAAAATCGAGTGACACTCAACTGCCCGAACCATAATTTGAAGCACAATGCGAAGGCCGAGGCATCCCTTGCTACCTCGCGTGAGGCCAGCGCCCAAGCCTTGGAGGAGGCCAGGGAGGCTAACCACCACCACGACGCCGCAAAGAAGCACAAAGGGGAGCTCTGGGCTCTGAACGCCTCCCACAGGGCCAACGGGAGACTCACATGCTGGCACGGTGCTTGTGCTCGGGTCCGTCCCTGCAACACTGATAAACCTGTGCGATCGAGCACTGTCTTGTGGCCCGCTCCGTGTACGCTACCTCACCGGATCCTCAGTGCCTTCATCTTCTCGCGGAAGGAGCAATGGCAGGCCGGCAAGGGCAGCTATGAGATACTCTCTCTCTCTCGCACTAACCCGCAGGAACCTCCCGAGCCTAGCTACAGGCGGTCCCACCAGCTGCTCCCTTTCATACTTTTCGCTTGGGCGTTAAAGGGAGGGCTCCTGAGCATCACGCCTCAGGAGCTCTTACTGACTCTCCAGCCCGCACCCCCTGGCCTTGACCACGGCATCGCGACCTGGCATACTAGCGACGGCTGAGCTCGTGATACGTGTCCAACGTATCTATAATTTTTTATTGTTCCATGCTATTATATTATCTGTTTTGGATGGTTAATGGGCTTTAATATGCTCTTTTATATTATTTTTGGGACTAACCTATTAACCGAAGGCCCAGTGCCAATTTCTGTTTTTTGCCTATTTTAGAGTTCCGCGGAAAAGGAATACCAAACGGGATCCAAACGGAATGAAACCTTTGCGATGATCTTTCTTGGACCGAAAGCAAACCAAAAGACTTGGAGTTGAAGTCAGGAACGCCACGAGGCAGGAGGGCGCGCCCCCACCCTCGTCGGCCCCTCGTAGCTCCACTGACGTACTTATTCGGCCTAGAAACAACGCAGAGAGCCACGAAACCACTTTTCCACCGCCGCAACATGATGTACCTGTGAGATCCCATCTGGGGGCCTTTTCCGGCGATATGCCGAAGGGGGAATTGGTCATGGAGGGCTTGTACATCAACACCATAGCCTCTCCGATGAAGCGTGAGTAGTTTACCACAGACCTTCGGGTCCATAGTTATTAGCTATATGACTTCTTCTCTCTCTTTGATTCTCAATACAAAGTTCTCCTCGATGTTCTTGGAGATCTATTCGATGTAATACTCTTTTGCGGTGTGTTTGCCGAGATCCGATGAATTGTGGGTTTATGAACAACATTATCTATGAGTATTATTTGGTTCTTCTCTGAATTCTTATATGCATGATTTTATATCTTTGCAAGTCTCTTTGAATTATCGATTTAGTTTGGCCTACTACATTGATCTTTCTTGCAATAGGAGAAGTGCTGAGCTTTGGGTTCAATCTTGTGGTGTCCTTTCCCAATGACAGTAGGGGAAGCAAGGCACGTATTGTATTGTTGCCATCGAGGATAAAAAGATGGGGTTTATATCATATTGCTTGAGTTTATCCCTCTACATCATGTCATCTTGCTTAAAGCGTTACTCTATTCTTATGAACTTAATACTCTAGATGCATGTTGGATAGCGATCGATGTGTGGAGTAATACTAGTAGATGCAGAATCGTTTCTATATACTTGACACGGATGTGACGCCTATATTCATGATCATTTCCTTAGATACCTTCATAACTATGCGCTTTTCTATCAATTGCTCGGCAGTAATTTATTCACCCCCCGTAATACATGCTATCTTGAGAGAAGCCACTAGTGAAACCTATGGCCCCCGGGTCTCTTTCTTATTATATTGCATCTCTTTTATTTTCATTGCATCTCGTTTACAATTTTGCAATCTTTACTTTCCAATCTATACAACAAAAATACCAAAGAATATTTATTTTACTATCTCTATCAGATCTCACTTTTGCGAGTGACCGTGAAGGGATTGACAACCCCTTTATTGCGTTGGTTGCAAGGTTCCTGATTGTTTGTGCATGTACTAGGTGACTTGTGTGTTGTCTCCTACTGGGATTGATACCTTGGTTCTCAAAAAGTGAGGGAAATACTTATGCTACTTTGCTGCATCACCCTTTCCTCTTCAAGGGAAAACCAACGCATGCTCAAGAGGTAGCAACAAGGATTTCTGGCGCCGTTGCCAGGGAGATCTATGCCAAGTCAAGACATACCAAGTACTCATCATAAACTCTTCTCCCTCGAATTACATTATTTTCCATTTGCCTCTCGTTTTCCCCTCCCCCACTTCACAACCTTTGCCTTTCCTTCGCCCCTCTTCCATTCGTCTCTTTTCGCTTGCTTCTTGTGTTCTTGGGTGTTAGTGTGCATGTTTTCTTTGACGGCTCTGCCAAAAAGCGTTGATCCTCACCTTAGAAGGTTGGAAGAATTTGAAAACAACATAAGAAGCTTTATGTCTTTGCAATTTGAGCATAATAATTTCTTCAGAAACGAGCTTAAAGAACAAAAAAGTTTTATGGAGTACATGAATAAAGAGCTCGATGATATGTCTAAAGAATTTTATGGTTTGAAATCTCAGTTTGCTCATCTTGAAAATTTAGTAGGCCAAATTTCGGATAAGCAAGCCACCTTAGTTAATAAGATGGCCGCTAAACCGGAAGATCCACATGATAATAATCATGAAGATCTAAAAGTGATTGATGTGACTCCTATTAAATCTTTGTTTTGCAGTATGAATCTTGATAAAGATGGGACTGGAGATGAGTCAACTTTAGTTAAAAGGCGTCCCAATGATTCAGAGTTTTTAGATCTTGATGCAAAAATTAATAAAAGTGGGATTGAAGAGGTCAAAACTTTACATAGAACTGAACCCACTATTTTTTATTTCAAGGAATTTAATTATGATAAATGCTCTTTGATAAATTGTATTTCCTTGTTGCAATCCGTGTTAAATTATCCTCATGCTTATAGCCAAAATAAGGCTTTTACTAAACATATCGTTGATGCTTTAATGCAATCTTATGTAGAAAAGCTTGAACTAGAAGTTTCTATCCCTAGAAAACTTTATGATGAGTGGGAACCTACTATTAAAATTAATATTAAAGATTATGAATTCTATGCTTTGTGTGATTTGGGTGCTAGTGTTTCCACGATTCCAAAAACTTTGTGTGATGTGCTAGGTTTCCGTGAATTTGATGATTGTTCTTTAAATTTGCATCTTGCAGATTCCACCATTAAGAAACCTATGGGAAGAATTAATAATGTTCTTATTGTTGCAAATAGGAATTATGTGCCCGTCGATTTCATTGTTCTTCATATAGATGCAATCCTACATGTCCTATTATTCTTGGTAGACCTTTCCTTAGAACGGTTGGTGCAATTATTGACATGAAAGAAGGAAATATTAGATTCCAATTTCCGTTAAGGAAGGGCATGGAACACTTTCCTAGGAAGAAAATTAAATTGCCTTATGAATCTATTATGAGAGCCACTTATGGATTGCATACCAAAGGTGGCAATACCTAGATCTATTCTTGTTTTTATGCCTAGCTAGGGGCGTTAAACGATAGCGCTTGTTGGGAGGCAACCCAATTTTATTTTTGTTATTTACTTTTTGTTCCTGTTTAGTAATAAATAATTCATCTAGCTTCTGCTATGATTTTTTTTTATGTTTTAATTAGTGTCTGTGCCAAGTAAAACCTTTAGTATCTTCTTGGGTGATTGTTGTTTGATCTTGCTGATAAAAACAGAAAGTATGCGCTCATGATTTTTTTTTCATTTTTTACCAGAGAGCGATAAAATACCAATTAAAACTGCAGTAGATCTATATACAAATTTTCCTGGCCGTCCTAATTTTTCAGAATTTTTGGATTTACAGAAGTATTCGAAAGTAACAGATTACTACAGACTGTTCTGTTTTTGACAAATTCTGTTTTTCGTGTGTTGTTTGCTTATTTTGATGCATCAATGGCTAGTATCGGGGGCTATGAATCTTAGAGAAGTTGGAATACAGTAGGTTTAACACCAATATAAATAAATAATGAGTTCATTACAGTACCTTAAAGTGGTGGTTTATTTCCTGATACTAATGGAGCTCATGAGATTTTCTGTTGAAGTTTTGTGTTGTGAAGTTTTCAAGTTTTTGGGTAAAGATTTGATGGATTTTGGAATAAGGAGTGGCAAGAGCCTAAGCTTGGGGATGCCCAAGGCACCCCAAGGTAAAATTCAAAGACAACCAAAATCCTAAGCTTGGGGATGCCCCAGAAGGCATCCCCTCTTTCGTCTTCGTCTATCAGTAACTTTACTTGAGGCTATATTTTTATTCACCACATGATAGGTGTTTTTCTTGGAGTGTCTTGTATGATGTCTTTTCTTTTTAGTTTACCACAATCATCCTTGCTGTACACACCTTTTGGGAGAGACACGCATGAATCGGAATTTATTAAAATACTCTATGTGCTTCACTTATATCTTTTGAGCTAGATAATTCTGCTCTAGTGCTTCACTTATATCTTTTTAGAGGACGGTGGTGGTTTTATTTTATAGAAATTATTGATCTCTCATGCTTCACTTATATTATTTTGAGAGTCTTTTAGAACAGCATGGTATTTTGCTTTGGCTATAAAATTAGTCCTAATATGATGGGCATCCAAGATGGGTATAATAAAAACTTTCATATAAAGTGCATTGAATATTATGAGAAGTTTGATTCCTTATTATTGTTTTGAGACATGAAGATGGTGATATTAGAGTCATGCTAGTTGACTAGTTGTGAATTTGAGAGATACTTGTGTTAAATTTTGTGATTCCCATAGCATGCACGTACGGTGAACTGTTATGTGATGAAGTCGGAGCATGATTTATTTTTTAAGATTGCTCTCCTTATGAGTGGCGGTCGGGAACGAGCGATGGTCTTTTCCTACCAGTCTATCCCCCTAGGAGCATGCGCGTAGTACTTCGTTTCGATAACTAATAGATTTTTGCAACAAGTATGTGAGTTCTTTATGAATAATGTTGAGTCCATGGATTATACGCACTCTCACCCTTCCACTATTGCTATCCTCTCTAGTACCGCGCAACTTTCGCCGGTACCATAAACCAACCATTTACCTTCCGCAAAACAGCCACCATACCTACCTATTATGGCATTTCCATAGCCATTTTGAGATATATTGCCATGCAACTTTCCACCGTTCCGTTTATTATGACACGTACCATCATTGTCATATTGCCTTGCATGATGCTGTAGTTGACATCGTATTTGTGGGAAAGCCATCATTCATAATTTTTTATACATGTCACTGTTGAATCATTGCACATCCCGGTACACCGCCGGAGGCATTCACATAGAGTCATACTTTGTTCTAAGTATCGAGTTGTAATTCTTGAGTTGTAAGTAAATAAAAGTGTGATGATAATCATTATTAGAGCATTGTCCCAGTGAGGAAAGGATGATGGAGACTATGATTCCCCCACAAGTCGGGATGAGACTCTGGACGAAAAATAGAAAATAAATAAAAAAAGAGGCCATAAAAAAGGCCCAAATAAAAAAATGAGAGAAAAAGAGAGAAGGGACAATGCTACTATCCTTTTTCCACACTTGTGCTTCAAAGTAGCACCATGATCTTCATGATAGAGAGTCTCCTATTTTTTCACTTTCAAATACTAGTGGGAATTTTCGTTATAGAACTTGACTTGTATATTCCAATGATGGGCTTCCTCAAAATGCCCTAGGTCTTCGTGAGCAAGCAAGTTGGATGCACACCCACTTAGTTTCTTTTTGAGCTTTCATACACTTATAGCTCTAGTTCATCCGTTGCATGGCAATCCCTACTCACTCACATTGATATCTATTGATGGGCATCACCATAGCCCATTGATACGCCTAGTTGATGTGAGACTATCTTCTCCTTTTTGTCTTCTCCACAACCACCATTCTATTCCACCTATAGTGCTATGTCATGGCTCACGCTCATGTATTGCGTGAAGATTGAAAAAGTTTGAGAACATCAAAAGTATGAAACAATTGCTTGGCTTGTCATCGTGGTTGTGCATGATTTAAATATTTTGTGTGATGAAGATGAAGCATAGCCAGACTATATGATTTTGTAGGGATAGCTTTCTTTGGCCATGTTATTTTGAGAAGACATGATTACTTTGTTAGTATGCTTGAAATATTATTATTTTTATGTCAATATTAAACTTTTGTCTTGAATCTTTTGGATCTAAACATTCATGCCACAATAAAGAAGGGCGCGACGAGGTAGGAGGGCGCGCCCCCACCCTCGTGGGCCCCTCGTAGCTCCACCGACGTACTTATTCCGCCTATATATACTCTTATACCCTAGAAACATCGAAGAGAGCCACGAAACCACTTTTCCACCGCCGCAACCTTCTGTACCCGTCAGATCCATCTGGGGGCCTTTTCCGGTGATCTGCCGAAGGGGGAATCGATCACGGAGGCTTCTACATCAACACCATAGCCTCTCTGATGAAGCGTGATTAGTTTACCACAGACCTTCGGGTCCATAGTTATTAGCTAGATGGCTTCTTCTATCTCTTTGATTCTCAATACAAAGTTCTCCTTGATGTTCTTGGAGATCTATTCGATGTAATACTCTTTTGCGGTGTGTTTGCCGAGATCCAATGAATTGTGGATTTATGAACAACATTATCTATGAATATTATTTGGTTCTTCTCTGAATTCTTATATGCATGATTTGATATCTTTGCAAGTCTCTTAGAATTATCAGTTTAGTTTGGCCTACTAGATTGATCTTTCTTGCAATAGGAGAAGTGTTGCTTTGGGTTCAATCTTGCGGTGTCCTTTCCTAGTGACAGTAGGAGCAGCAAGGCACGTACTGTATTGTTGCCATCGAGGATAAAAAGATGGGGTTTATATCATATTGCTTGAGTTTATCCCTCTACATCATGTCATCTTGCTTAAAGCGTTACTATGTTCTTATGAACTTAATACTCTAGATGCATGTTGGATAGCGGTCGATGTGTGGAGTAATAGTAGTAGATGCAGAATCGTTTCAATATACTTGACACGGACGTGACGCCTATATTCATGATCATTGCCTTAGATACCTTCATAACTATGCGCTTTTCTATCAATTGCTCGGCAGTAATTTGTTCACCCACCGTAATACATGCTATCTTGAGAGAAGCCACTAGTGAAACCTATGGCCCCCGGGTCTCTTTCTTATTATATTGCATCTCTTTTCTTTTCACCGCATCTTGTTTACAATTTTGCAATCTTTACTTTCCAATCTATAAAACAAAAATACCAAAAAATATTTATTTTACTATCTCTATCAGATCTCACTTTTGCGAGTGACCGTGAAGGGATTGACAACCCCTTTATCGCGTTGGTTGCAAGGTTCTTGATTGTTTGTGCAGGTACTAGGTGACTTGTGCGTTGTCCCCTACTGGATTGATACCTTGGTTCTCAAAAACTGAGGGAAATACTTATGCTACTTTGCTGCATCACCCTTTCCTCTTCAAGAGAAAACCAACACATGCTCAAGAGGTAGCAGCTCGCTCGAGGGTCGGGGCCCGAGGACGCAGAGCACTCAGGAGAGTGTGAAGGGTAGGAGATGGCATGGACACAACCTGGCAGCATCGCCATCAGCGGCGCATGAACCAGATGCCACGCAAGGAACCGACCCATGATCACTAAGATAAGTCACGTATCCAAGGCAGCCCAGCTCGCGACTTAGGGTTTTTGGCTCCTGCAGCGTTGCTCTGGCAATGCTGCCTTCCTTTTCTACCTTTATGGAGCTTCTTGCATGCCAAGGGGGACCTCTTGAGCATCACGCCACATGAGCTCTTACCGGACATCGGGCCGCTCACCTCCTGGCCTTAACCATGGCAGCGCGACCTGGCATACCAGCGACAGCTGAAGCCTGCCTGGGGACCGGGGCCTATCAGCATAGAGCACTAAGCTACCACGAGGACTAAAAGGGGGACAATGCCAGAGCAAGATGTACAATCACGAATTACGCAATGAAAATGATATTGATGCAAAAGCGTTACAGGTACTTCACACACCCCCACGGCGTTCATCTCGATTCCTCACAGGGAACAAAAGAAGGAAGTTTCTAGGCGCCCTATCTACAAGTATCACTGCTGGCGCCATCATCAACAGTGGGCCACGAGGGGCCGGTGCCAACCCCATCCAGATCAGTGGCGACGACGAGCGGACCCTGCTGCTGTGCTCCGGGCGCGACAAGAGTTCAGGGGCACGTAGTTGTCGTCGCTCGTCTTCGGAGTCTCGTCAGGCTCGGGAGAGTCACTAGACTCCCAGGTGTAGTCGCTGATGATGGAGGAGTCATCGGAAGGACCAAGGGTGGGCCCAGCGCCAGCCCCTGCGTTGTCTTGGCGATCCCCTTCAGGGTAGCACTCCAGGCGTCGGCCTTCCTCATCGAATACTTTGAAGAACATCATGGAGGCAGCATCGTACTCAAAATGGATGGCGAGGGCCCCCACCCCACCCCGCGCGACAAACACGGGCAACCTCACCCCATCCGCGGGTCATGAAGATCTTGCCCGGGGGAGACAGCCTCAACCTCTGCTCCCGTCGCCAGGGTGCCGCACTCGGCGTGCTGCAGCCACAGCTCGAGCGCCCCCCTTGGCGGCATCTCTTCAGCAAAGAATGGCAGTAATCAGATCCACGTGCGCGGTGGCATCGCCGCCCACACCACGAGTTCACGCGAGGAGCCCTCGGCATGGGTTCACGTGGAGGCAGCGCGCACCACGACAGCACGGCCACCGTGGCCATGGCGCGAGTGGCGTCGGTCGCTGCCTCCTCCTCCGGAGCCTGCTCGTACCAAGGCCTCGTCACCTCCGGCCTCACAACAATGTCGTGGGAGCAGGCAAGCCTCTTCTTCGGTGGGAGTGGCCCAAGATCTTCGCAGGGGGTTTTTCCCTTCTCGGCGGCAAAGAACCTCCATATTGGCGCCATGAGCGACACATCAAGAAGGAAGAAGAGGAAGCAAGGGGGATGAAGGAAGAGATAAGCAACGGGGGCTCCGCCCCTCTCCTCATTTATAGCCAAAGGGAGGCCAACCGCCAGCCTCCACGATCTAAGGTAATAATGGCCTTCTTCTGCATGCAGCAGGGTCTCGTCAAGTCGGGCAGTTGCCGAGGCAGCGTGGGGAAGCGGAGACGCCCACGTCATGCCAATCGCCACGCGTCAATCAAGGCCGCGGGTGGTTGGGGCCCATGGCGCTCCGCACTTTCCCTTTGGCTTTGCACCAAATGTCAGATTCTGGGTTCTGGCAAACCCTTGAGGTTCGAACTTTGGGGTGCGCATGGAGATCTCTCCCTAGCTCGCTCTCGCAACGATCTCAAGGCCTAGCTCGCCGAACCCAAGAAACAAGCAACACGAGAGTTTATACTGGTTCAGGCCACCATTGTGGTGTAATACCCTACTCCAGTGTGGTGTGGCGGATTGCCTCGTGGGCTGAGGATGAATCAGTACAATGGATGAACAGCCTCCTGAGGAGAGGTGTTCTTGAGCTCGATGAGCTGGTGTGCTTGAGGTGGTCCGAATGTGCTCCCCTGCTATGGTGGTGGCTAGTCCTATTTATAGAGGCCCTGGTCCTCTTCCCAAATGTTAGGCGGGAAGGGATCCCACAATGGCCAGTTTTGAAGGGAGACAACTAGTACAAGTTATCCTAACAAAAGGTGGTCTTCGCGTGCCAAAGGCTCTGGTGGTGACGCCGCCGTGGGCTCTGTGGTGACCTTCATCCCGCTGCCCTGCTGGTCTTGGTCTTGTTGCACCGATATGGAAACCTTTTCCGGATGCCTCGGGACTCCTCGCCTGTGCCTGCTTCTTTAGCACCAAAGAGGAAACTGGTACTCTGCACCCGCTAGCACCTGCCTGGCTTCGGTCGTCATCGCTCAAGTCACACAAACCTCGCGAGGTGCCCCTTGCATAGATATCTCTGCTCCTCGGGAGCCAGCCTAGCGAGGCCCCCCTTGGGAGCTCTTGGTGTTGTCCGCCTCGCGAGGCTTGGCCCCTCACGAGGGTCTTGAGTGGTTGCTGATGAAGATGGGCCGTACCAAGTCGTTGGTGGAGCCACGCCCTGGGCTGCAGGCAGGAAAGTCTGGGTACCCCCGTTCCCAGGACACCAACAAGAACATGTGAAAGGATCAATATGGTTGACTAGAGGGGGGGTGAATAGGCAACTAACAATTTTTAGCTTTTCTTTAACAATTTAAACTTTGCATCAAAGTAGGTTGTCTAGATATGCAACTAGGTGAGCAACCTATATGATGCAACAAAGATAGGAACACAAGCAAGCAAGAGATATATCACAAATAAGCTTGCACAAGTAAAGGCACGAGATAACCAAGAGTGGAGCCGGTGGAGACGAGGATGTGTTATCGAAGTTCCTTCCCTTTGAGGGAAAGTACGTCTCCGTTGAAGCGGTGTGGAGGCACAATTCTCCCCAAGAAGCCACTAGGGCCACCGTATTCTCCTCACGCCCTCACACAATGCGAGATGCCATGGTTCCACTATTGGTGCCCTTGGAGGCGGCGACCGAACCTTTACAAACAAAGTTGGGGCAATCTACACAACTCAATTGGAGGCTCCCAACAACACCATGAAGCTTCACCACAATGGATATGGCTCCGCGGTGACCTCAACCGTCTAGGGTGCTCAAACACCCAAGAGTAACAAGATCCGCAAGGGATTAGTGGGGGGATCAAATTACTCTTGGTGGAAGTGTAGATCGGGGCCTTCTCAACCACACCCGAGCAAATCAACAAGTTTGATTGGCTAGGGAGTGAGATCGGGCGAAAATGGAGCTTGGAGCAACAATGGAGCTTAGGGTTGGAAGAGGTGGTCAACTAGAGGAAGAAGACACCCCTTTTATACTTAGGACAAAAATCCAACCGTTATCCACCAACCAGCCCGCGACCAGCGGTACTACCGCCCCAGACAAGCGGTACTGCCGCAGGGCCACGCGGTACTTTCGCTTGCTGACAAGCGGTACTACCACAAGGCCGCGCGGTACTACCGCGCAGACCCGCGGTACTACCGCAGCAGCAGCAGCTAGGGCAGACCTGTAGCACAAGATTTTGAGGGCAGTACTGCAGCGGGCGCGGTACTACCACTCCCCCTTGCGGTACTACCGCAAGGCAGGAAACCCCTAGCCTGGGAAGAGCGCAGATAAAGATACATCTGTCGGATTTCGGGTTCTGGCAGACCCTTGAGGTTCGAACACTGGGGTGCGCACGGAGGTCTCTCCCCTACCGATCTACGCCCGATCTCCTCGCGTGATTTTAGCTAGAAACAATGAACAACACAAGAGACACAAGGTTTATACTGGTTCGGGCCACCGTTATGGTGTAATACCCTACTCCAGTGTGTGGTGTGGTGGATTGCCTCAAGGGCTGATGAGGATCAGTACAAAGGAAGAACAGCCTCACGAGAGGTGTTCTTGAGGTGGTGCGATGAACTACTAGGGTGAGTTCAGTCGCCTCTCCCTCTCTCTCTGCTAGGGTTCTACCAGATTTCTAGATGTCTTCTCCCTAGATGGCCCTCTCTACTCTGTGGTGGCTAGCTCTATTTATAGTGGCCCTGGGCCTCTCCCCAAATAATGAGCGGGAAGGGCACCAACAATTGGCCATTTTGAAGGGGAACAGGTAGTACAAGTTATCCTGACCAAAGGTGGTCTTCGGCTGCCAAAAGTACTGGTGATGACGCCGTCTTGGGCTCCACGGTGACCTCTGTCCTACCGCTCTGCTGGTCTTGGTCTCGTTGCACCGGAATGGCAACCTTTGCCTGATGCCTTGTCCTGTGCTTGCCCCCTTTGTACCAAAGGGGAAACAAGGACACTGTGCAGGCGGGCGCCCGCCTGGTGCCCGCCTGGTCTCAATCATCATGGCTTGCGTCACGGGTTCCTCGCGAGGTACCCCTGCCTTGATCTCTCCGCCTCCTCGCGAGCCTGCCTGATGAGGCTGCCTCTGAGGAAGCTTCCTGTCGTCTGCCCCGCGAGGCTTGGCCCCTCGCGAGGGTCTTGAGCTTGAGCTGATGAAGATGGGCCGTGCTGGGGCCCCACTTGAGCCACACCACAGGCCGCAGGCAGGCAAGTCTGGGGACCCCCGTTCCCAGAACGCCGACAGTAGCCCCCGGGCCCATGGCGCACCCGGGCTTGGCCTGGTAGGAAAGCGAAGGGGCGAGCACGAAGTGCCGTGGGCCCCAAAAGCCTGCGGCCTTGGGCGCCGCATGGCGATTGATTGGACGTGGGCATCTGTGATTCCCCACGACGCCTTGTTGTGCGCCCGGCTAAGCGGACCCGTAGTTGCACACAGTCGTTCCTCCTTTCCGCAGCTCGCCAGCCTCCTATATTTCCTTCTTCTTTGAGCTCCAGCCTCCGCCGCCAATCCGGCCCGAGTTCTTCCTACTCTTCACCGCCATGGCACCGACGAAGAAGGGAAGGGGAAAGAAGCCCGCGCCTTCGCCCCGCACACCTCCAGCCTCGACCCCCGGCGTCGCCCGGTCAATCATACTCAATCCAGAAGCTTTGGAAAAGGTCCGCTCCGCCCTTGCAACTATCTTCAATGAGTGCGGCAGGACCATGGCCTGGCCTGCGTCCCATGCCTCCCTTGATAGGATCATCACGGAGGTCCGATTCTTCATCGATGCTCTATGGGCGGGTCTGGTTCCCCCCTTTTCTGCCTTCTTCAATGCGGTGCTCTCCCATTATCAGATCCATATGATGCACCTCGGGCCGGAGTCCATTACCCTTCTGGATGTCTTTGCTTTTGTTTTCGAGGCGATGATAGGCATACCTCCTTCTGTTGCCCTGCTGTGCCACTTCTTTTCCTTGTGCATGAGCGACCCCACTCAGTGCTCAGGGTGCGTGAGCTTCTTCGCCGTGCCAGAGACGACCGCTTCAGGGATCAACTTCGGCCTTCCTCCTCCGGAGGCCAGGTTCAAAGAGCGGTGGCTATACGTGGACGTTGGAGTGCCCAACCCTCTGCTCTCACACCCAACCTCGCCTATTGTTCCTCATGAGGGCTGGGACCACAAGGTGCTCGCGAGCCCCCGGCTTGCCTTCTTATGGCGCCGCTTCTAGAGTTTGAGGGCGCTCAATGTGACTGCGCCCAAGGTGGTGAAGGAGTTCCTCCAATGTCGCATTGCTCCTCTTCAGCGCCACTCTCGCCGGACGTGGGACCTTGCGGGGCATAGAGACCGCATGCGGCTTCAGGAGGAGGACTTGGCGCCTGAACTACTGCAGACGGTGCTCAAGGTCTTGACTGGCGATCCTTCCCCAGGAAGCCTTCAGAGTAATGGCTTCCTCTTGCATCTTTGCTCCGGCAGGGCCAATTTTGTGAGGCAGATGCCCAGCTTCGACGAGTGGGGACTGCGCCCTGCTGCCTTTATGGGGCCCCGCGAGAACCCAACCGCCGTTGTTGCTTCTCCTGCCGCCCACAGTGGTCTTTCCTCGGGCGACAGGGCGGGGAGACGAGAACTGGCGAGAGTTGAGGTGTCCGGTGTCGAGGCGCCGACACCGCGAGAAGTCTTGAAGGCGGCGTCTCCCGAGGCCCGCCCTGGAGCAGCGGCGGGTGCGGAGTTGCGGCTTGTGGTGACAATGCCGACGACGCCAGTGATGCCTCCGAGGATGCCCAAGATGCAGAGAGTGATATATCCGACTGACCGCATGTTACTACCGATTAACCTACACGAAGAAAGTTCGGGCTTGGCCCTGAAGGATGTAAGAGCATTTTTGGAGGGGAAGCCCCTCATGTAAAGGTTTGCAATTAGTACTCTGGTAAGCATAATGTTGTGTGTGAACGTAGCCACTGGCCCGGTGATGGGTCAGCTGACTTTTGTACCTTCCGACCCCGATGAGTCCCGAGCGGGCTTGCGGGGGCCGCTGCACCTCGGGTGTCTTCTGATTAACTTGTGGATCCCACGATGAAAACCTCCGGAAAGGGTGCGGTAACAGTGGTCCTGGTTGTGAACGTGCCTGGCCCGGCCCGGCTCGCGAGGGGCTCGCGAGGGGGGGGCAGCCGATGTTAACCTTGGACGCAAAGCCAAAACCCGAACGCGAGAGATTGCTCGAACGAGACTAAACACCCCTTCCCCCAAACACACGCAAGCACCGAGCTCAAATCCAACTTAAATCCAAATCAAAGAAATTCATCAACAAGGAAAGGCAAAAGCAAAAGGCCGCGTCCGGAACCTAGTCTATTCTTCGACGTCTTCTCACTAGAGCAGAGCTAAGTGCTGCCACTGGGCGTGGGCGGGAGCCCCCGAGGCCCGAGGGCGGCTCTCTGGAGACTCCGGGGCGTGTACAGCCCCACTCATTATTACGTGAGAGTGTCACGGGGCGGCGAGCTTCACAGGCACTGGGCCTTCTTCACGGGTACTGGCCTTCCTTCATATCGCCAGACGAGGGCCCCGCCTTGCGCCACACTCTGCCGCCATCGACGGCGAACGGAAACCAAGACGATGCCAATGAGGCAGAGCGGTCGCCAGTGGTTCCCCCGATGACCACGGGTCCCCTCTCGGGGGCAGGCCTTGGGGCACCTCCCTGACAGGGGGCCTACCTCCTGAAAACGCCTTGCTCCGACCACCACGGTGACGAACCCGAATCTCGGCCCCTCTCCTGCAGCCCCCTGCACCCTCCTCCTGAGGGGTATGAGGCTGCAGAATTGGGGAAGCCACCTGCTGCGGAGACCTGTATCTCCTGCGACCCATGGTTAGCATAAGCCTGCTCCTGAGGGATGAGTGGTACCCGATAGTTGCCGGCGACGGTGCGGTCGTCGAGGTTCTCCTGGGGTTCTTGAAAGAGCTCAGCTCCTGGCGTCTCCTCACCCCAGCCTGGCCCGAGGAATGAGCTATGGTCTTCTTCCAGCGCGCACCCCTGATCCACCATGCGGGGCACATAAGCTTCTGGGGTCACCGACCCGTGCGCCTCGCCGTAGCATCCCGTATGCCATGCAACCTGGCTTGGAGCGCCGTCTTGGGGGTGATGGCGCAGCGGTCCGCTGAGGCCGAAGGCCGCGGCGTGCACCCGCTCGCCGGCCTGAGAGGGGGCTGGCGTGACTTGCCGCCTGGTGCCGGCGGAGGTGTTGGCGCTCGACGGGCCCTGGAGTCCGCTGGAAGTTGCACGCGTGCGCATGATGCCACCATGCGGCCCGCCTTGGGTCTGGGGTGGCAGCTAGACGCAGAAAGGAGGTGTTCCTGAGGCGGCGGCGTCCAGGAGCTCGGCTACTCGCTCCAACAACACGTCGCGGCCGCCTTCCAGCAGTCGGCACCGTACAGCTCTCGGGCCACTGTGAGCGCGGCCCTAGAGTTTGCTTGCTCCTGTCGGGAGTACGACGTTGTGGCCGCGGTGTGGTCTGAGGCCCTTGCTGCGGCCCGCACCTGCCGTGGTGTGAGGGCAGGCGGCGTCTGGCCGCGTCGCCCGCGCCCGGCAGCGCCTTGCGGAGCGTGGGCTGCCTGAGGCGCAAGGTTGAGGTCGCCCTGGGGTAGTGCCACGGCATGGGCGGGCCACACTGCCCAGCGGTCGGCGGTGGCAGTCGGGTCGCCTGACATCTGAACGGCGAGGCAATGGAACATGATGCGGAGGAAGAAAGATTCCAGTGCACCCCTACCTGGCGCGCCAAATGTCGGATTTCGGGTTCTGGCAGACCCTTGAGGTTCGAACACTGGGGTGCGCGCGGAGGTCTCTCCCCTACCGATCTACGCCCGATCTCCTCACATGATTTTAGCTGGAAACAACGAACAGCACAACAGACACAAGGTTTATACTGCTTTGGGCCACCGTTGTGGTGTAATACCCTACTCCAGTGTGTGGTGTGGTGGATTTCCTCAAGGGCTGATGAGGATCAGTACAAAGGAAGAACAGCCTCGCGAGATGTCGGGGGTTTGGTGCGACATATGCCAACGGATGGCTTATCATGGTGGGGGCGAGTAGAACGTTGCCGGTGCTTGGAAACAGGATGAGGCGAAGACATGCACGCCGGCGAATCTTACCCAGCTTCGGGGCTCTCCGGGGAGATAATACCCCTACTGCTGCTCTGCGGGGTCTCCGCATGATCACTATGGTCAAGTGTTTACACGGTTGCTCCTTGAGCGGTGTCTGGTGGCAGGAGAGGGCAAGGCTAGCTCTCTCCTTCTATCTAGTATGGTATAGAACTACTGGCATCCAACCCTTTGCATGGGTGCCCTGGGGGGTTTATATAGGCCTACCCCCCAGCGGTACAATGGTAATCCGACTGGGCGCGGGCCCAGCCATCAGTGCCTCCGACCTCCGACTTCTCCACCGACTGCTGGGGCCCGCCGACTGGTCTGGTACGGAGCCGACAGGCCGCGTCCGCCGCGGGCGCGTCTTGCCGGTTGCTGATTACTGTAGCCGTGCTCCTGATGACACAAGCTTGGTCATGGGGTCATGGCAACAGCCCCGCCGCCTGGCGGGCGATCACTGTGGCCACTCCCCATCTCTTCTTGATTAATGGCGCGTGGGCCCCGGGGGAGGGCTCGGCCGACTCCCCCGGGCTGACTCCCGACGGGTCCGACTGGCGGTTCTGCCGCCGTCTCCCGAGGTCTCGCTGACTGGTGGGCCCCGCTGCCTCCAGGCCGTACAGACAAGCCGTCGTGGGCGCAGGACCTGGTATAGTGGTGCTGATGTCAGGGCCAGCCGGGCAACAGTGCCACGCCGCGGGGAGATCTTCCCAAGTACGGCGTTCTGTAGCCATGCCTGCCCTTGGTAAGGGGCGGGGAGTGGGCTTCATTGTAGCCACGCCTCTGCCCCGTCCCCTTCGATGAGGTCACGGTTTGTTGGAGTCGCCGGCCGACTCCCCAGAGCTGGCTTCTCTGGAAGTCGCCCCTTGGACTCGGCCGTGAGCGGGCAGTCGTCCGCCTTGCCGTAGACTCCCCAGGAGGCGGCTCTTCGCCCTGTGGTCTTGAGGGGCGCAGCCTGCCCCGATGTCTTGAAAGGTTATGGGCTCCGGTTGGCCTACTCGTGGCCCATTACTCCGACAGTAGTCCCCGAAGCTGGTGAGGTGCCGCGGACGATCGGCCGCGAAGCCTCAACAGTTTCTCTTTCCGGGTGCTCAACATATGGTCTTGATTGACTTCTGACAGGTTGACTAGAAGGAGTCGGACTCGCCCAACTCAGACTCACTCAATTCCGACTTGCTCAGTAGTTCGAACGTTGTGGCGGGATTTCAAGTGGCGTGCTAGCTAAGCTTCCAGGCTGCCGCTCGTTCTTGGCCTATCACGTGAGGGCACGTGGCCGGGCCGTCCTGCCAGCCCACGCGCGCGACGGAACAGGCCCGTAGGCGGGGCCCGCCACTACCGCGCCTCGGCACCCGAGTGGATCCGCTGCGGCCCCGGTGGACGGTTGGGATTCCCGTGAAGTTACCGCGTGCAATAACTTTACGTGGATCATGGGGGTTGTGGGGTTGTGGGCACAGTAAATCCCCACGTCCGCCCCCTCGGCTTCGCGGCCCACGGGGCTATAAGTAGGGGGAAGAGGGGGGCACGCGCGCCCCTCCATCCCACTACCCCTTGCTTTCTTATTCCTCGCAGCTCCTCGCTCTCCTGCTTCCTCTTCTCTCCTTTGCTCCGCCGCACGCCCAGGCTCCGGCGAACGCTGCGGTGACAGCTTTGCGATGAGTTCTTCCTCCGCTGCCGCGCCTCCCCCAGTGCGCTCCGGCACCTAGGACGGCTTTGAAGTCCACGAAGACCATATCTAGTTCCTCCGCCGGACCCGTCGGCTTCCCAGTGAAGATCGCGTGCAGGTGCGTCTTGCGCCGGCGGGGGAGATTTCCCCTGCCCCGCAGGAGGGCGAGCGGGTCATCTTCCGCTCGCACTGCCTGCGCGGGCTGGGGTTGCCGGCGAGCAGCTTTTTCCGGTCGTTCATGGAGTTCTACGGCCTCCAGCTGCACCACCTCACCCCCAACACAGTGGTGCTGCTGTCCACCTTCGTGGCTCTGTGCGAAGGCTTCCTCGAAGTCCTCCCCACCCTCGAGCTCTAGGGGGAGTTCTTCTTCTCCAAGCTCGGCACCCAGGCCGCGGGCATGCCGGCTCAGTGCGGCGCCTTCATCGCTGTGCGAAGGACAGGAGCCGACAACCACTTCCCCTCCATCTCGTTGTTGAAGTCGGTGAAGATGTGGTAGAGGTCCTACTTCTACGTCAGGAACGTCGCCACGAGGGGCGACTGGGTCAATCTGCCGGCTTTCAAAGCCGGCCCACCGGCTGACAGACTGCCCAACTGGTCGTACCGGGCCAGGTCGCTAATGCCTGCAGGAGCCGGCGCCATCATGCGACTCCGAGTGCTGACACAGTCGGAGGGTCTGACTGGTCCGGACCTGCTGGCCGCCTTCGTCTCGCGCCGAGTTCTCCCACTCCAAGGCCGCCCTCACCTGATATGCCAGATGAGCGGGGGCCATGACCCGAGTCGGATGTGCACCAAGGACATGCCTCACGGAGAGGTGGCCCTTATGGTGAACTACCTCTCGGACAGCAGGCTCCCGGGGGACTGGTGATTCAGCAAGGAGCCATACTCCCGCGCCAACCCTCCGCCCGTGGTGAGTCGCCTTTCTTTTCTTTGGATGGTTTTCTTCTTGCCGAGTTTTGTTCTGATCAGTCGGCCTTGGTTAGAATCCCCTTCTTCACCCACCAGCCGGCACCTCGGGGCCGGCCCGTGAGTTCATCGCCGACCGGGCAGAGAGCAACGTCGACGACCCCGATCTGGGGGCGGCGGCCCTGGAAGACGACGTCGAGGGAGGAGGAGGGACGACTAGCGACTTCAGGCCCTCGGCTACCTTCGCAGACTGGCCTGAAGACGACGCCGAGGGAGGAGTCGCCCCTCGCCATCAGCCAGGAGCCAGCCAGCCGGGCGCGGGCTCTTCTGCTGCGTCGGGCGCTCCAGGCGGCGGGAAGAAGCGCCAGGCTGCGCCGACTTTGTTCGGCAGTCGGCCGAAGAAGCCCAAGGGCTCGGCTGCGGCGACCCGGCGGGACGGGCGGCCGCGGAGGCCATCCGCTTCCGTAAGGAAGTGAAGAAGCTGTCGTTGGTCTCTGCGTAAGTATTTTGTCTTCAAAGTTTATTATTTCTTCGTGTTTTTTCTGAGTCTCTGCTCGCCCCTCTTTCTTCAGGGCTCCCCTCTCTCTTGAGCGGGTCGCCGTCGCCTCCGTCATGGGGTCAGCGGAGACGCCCGCCACCACTCGGCGGATAGACCCCGCTGCCGACCTCTGTGAGGCGACGGAGCGGAATGCGCAGGAGAAGCGCAACGAAGAAGAAGCCCTCCGCCTGGAGAAGGCGGAGGCCGACAGGGCGGAGGCCTCCGCTAAGAAAGAACTAGCAGAGGCCGAAGCCGCCGCGGCGGCGAAGCAGCATGCTGAGTCGGCCTTGCTTGTTACCCCGCTGAACTCTGCGCCGCCGCCCCCGAGTTCACGGGGCAGACTGGAGAAGCAGGCGGGGAGAACCTCGTCGAGGAGAGGGAAGGCGGCGAGCCCTCTACTCCGGGCGTGAACATTCCGCCGCCGACTCCGCCGCCGCCGTCTGAAGGCGTGCAAGGCGAGCAGCCAACGGACCCTCCAGTGCCACCGACCGAAGAGGAGGCCGTGGCGAGGCTACTCCTCCAGGTCGGCTCGCCAGCGCGCCGTCGTCTGGAGAAGGCGACTTCGGCACCCCGCCCCCTGGAAGCCGGCACCGCCAGCTCGGCGGCTCCAGACGCCGAAGCGACGAGCTCCGCACCTGTTAGGTGGGTGCGAGGAGGCGGCACAGGGCCGATGAACCGGGTGCTCCTGGACGTCCAGGCAAAGCTCCGCCCTGAGGGCGACGCCCTCCAGAGTTGCACAAAGGCGTTCCTAGCGTCGCGGGCAGCCGTCCGGGTATGTTTTTTCTTTGAGCCTTGTTTTTCTTGTTCCTCTCTGTGGGGGCGCGCCAGCGCACCCACTGGGTGTAGTCCCCGAGTTTCGGGCTGGCTGCTGAGCAGGCGACCCGGAACTCCAATTGATGAACTTCTGGGTACTAACTTTGTCTGAAATGTTTGTTGCAGGATTACCACAACCTTCGCGTCACTGCCTTCAACCGTAATGTTGAAGAGCTGGGAAAGCGGACCGCCGACTTGGCGGAGAGCCGGAGTAAGTCCTTCCCTCTTTTTTCTTCTCTGCGGGGGCGCGCTAGCGCACCTGCGGGCTGTAGTCCCCGAGATTCGGGCCGACTACTGAGCAGTCGGGCCGGATCTCCCCGGCGTATTGACGACTGTTGTCTTTCTTCCTTTCCTTCAGGAGCCAACACTGCACTTCAACAGCAGTTGAGCAAAGCCAACTCCGCCCTGCTCGCCAAAGGGGAGGAGTGCAGCAGGCTCGCCACAGAGCGCGATCTGCTGGCCACTCAGTTGGCGGAGCAGAAGGAGCTGCTTGCGAATTGCGGAGGGAGGTGGAGGAGACGGAAACCGCCCTCTTGGCCGAGTTCGCGAGCGAGCGCTCCTCCTGGTCTGACAAGGAGGCGTTGCTGTCCTCCGGCTTCCACGAGATTGAAGACATCGTTGATGGTGAGTCTCGTTATTTTCTTTCTTCGAGCTGCCGATTAGATCGTGCTAACTCCTGGTTTTTGACTTGCTTCTTTGTTTCTTCGTGTCTTTTGCAGACTTCTTCCCTGGGCAGTCGCAGGCCGCTATCCAAGCCATCGAGGCCGATCGTGAAAGTCGGAGGGCGGAGGGCGCGGAGATCGCCGCCGATGCCCCCCGAACTCTTGATGAGCACATCTTGAGCATCGAGGCTCGCCTTCGGCCGGCTCAACGGATGCTGCGTCGACTTCAGCGCGTCGGTGCCCAGGCGATTTCCACCCTTTGGCCGGATATGCAGGCTCCTTGCACCCCCAACCTGACGGCCAACTGGTTGGAGGTCGCGGCTGGTCGCCTCGAGGCCTGGAAGGGCTCTTCGGCTCGGGCTGGAGCACGCCGGGCCTTGGAGTTCGTCAAGGCATGGTACCCGGGGCTGGATCTAGACCGGTTGGCCACGCTTCGGTCGGAGGCCCAGCCGAAGCTGGCGGCTGCGGAAGATGCCCTCGTCAAGCGTGCTGCGGCGATCGCCGAGTACACCGACATGAGCATCTTCGTCCCCGAGCGGTCTGAAGACGGCGAGGAGGTACCGCCGGAGTGGTTTGGGATGAACCCAGACTACGGCGAAGACTCGGTGGAGGTGATTGGCTCCAGCGTCGAGAAGGAGGATGAGGCGGAGGATGAGGGTGAGGCGGAGGCACCAGAAGACGAAGCAGACGGCCAGCCTCATCCCGACCGCGCCTCCAGCAACGAGCCGCGTGCAACCGACCAGACTGCTGCCGGAGGCGATCAAGCCGAGACTAGCCGGCCGACCGCCCCGACGCCTGACGCTGGCACCTCCTCCGACCCCCAGAATCTGTCTGCCGCCTCCTAAGTTGCCGCTGTGTCTTTTGTTTTATCTGCTTCAGTAGTCTTTTGAAGAACTTGTTAATTCGCACAATTCCACCTGCGGGGTGTATTTTGAACCTCTACTCGACAATTCGGCCAAGGGCCTATGTTATATAATATATATATATATATCTTTTCTTGCTCATTGTTCTTTTGGCTGTTTTCCTTTGCCGCTTTCTCTTAGTTGCCTGTCTTGCCAATCGGACAGCCGCTTCTGCGGACTGTTGCTAGATCAAGTGCTAGGCTACTTTGGGAAAGCAAGTACTTAGCCGATTTCAAGATTGTTTGAGCAAGTTGGATAGAAAGCGGCAATCCGACTGTCCGAGAGTCGGTTTGCGAGAAAGGCTGGAAGCCGTCTTGAGCTATGTTTTACGCTTTGAGTCCTTAGCCATTTTTCGTGCGAGCACCCATTCTACCTTACCTCTGCCCACCGTGCAGTCACTCTGTGAGCTGCGGCTTCTGACAGAAGATGGCTTAGGTGTTACACACTACTTGTCCGGCTGCAGGAAGCATTTCATAGTGCAAGGCGGCAAGTCCCCGGGCCGACTTGTCGAGCCCGGTGCCAAGCGGCATGACAAAGAGTAACATACTTGTAGGCATAATTTTTATCATACAGACAAAAGAGGGCAGTCCCCGAGCTCGTCTCGGGGGGCCCGAAGTCTTGGTACTTTAATACAAAAGGTAGCGTGGTACATACTTCATCAACTGTAAAATCTTCGGAGAAGATTTGCATTCCATGGCCGCTCTGTCTCCTTGCCGGAGTCGTCCCTCTTGCATGCTCGGGGCTTCTGAGCGTCGATCAGGTAGTAGGAATTGTTGCCTAGTACTTTGCTGATGATGAAAGGGCCTTCCCAAGGCGGCGACAGCTTGTGCTGGTCGGCTGTTCGCTGGATCAGCCGGAGCACAAGGTCGCCTTCTTGGAAAGATCTTGGCCTGACCTTCCTATTGTGGTATCGGTGCAGGCTCTGCTGGTAAATGCTGGACCGGCTGAGTGCCAACAGCCGGCCCTCTTCCAGCAAATCGACGCCGTCTTGTCGTGCTTCTTCTGCTTCCTCCTCGGTGTACATGGTGATTCGTGGGGAGTCGAACTCTATGTCCATTGGGATGACGGCTTCGGCACCGTAGACGAGGAAGAAGGGCGTGAAGCCGGTTGACTTGTTTGGAGTTGTGCGCAGACTCCAGAGGACGGCTGGCAGCTCGTCGAGCCAGCAGCCAGCCGAGCGCTCCAGAGGCTCGATCAACCGAGGCTTGATGCCAGACAGGATGAGGCCGTTTGCTCGCTCCACTTGGCCGTTTGACTGCGGGTGGGCGACGGACGCTAGGTCCAGTCAGATGCCCTATGTTGCACAAAAACGGGCCAAGGCGCCTTTGGCAAAATTTGTGCCGTTGTTGGTGATGATGCTGTGTGGTATGCCGTACCGAATTGTGATATCGGTGATGAAGGTCACGGCAGTCGGACCGTTCAATTTCTTAATTGGCTTCACTTCCACCCACTTGGTGAACTTGTCCACTGCGACAAGTAGGTGAGTTAGGCCACCTCGTGCTGTCTTGAATGGTCCCACCATGTCTAGGCCCCAAACTGCGAAAGGCCAAGCGATGGGGATGGTCTTGAGCGCGGAAGCCGGCTGGTGCGGCTTGGAGCTGAACTTCTGGCACCCTTTGCATTTTTGGACCAACTCCTTGGCCTCTTCCAAGGCAGTCGGCCAAAAGAAACCCCGTCGAAAATCTTTGGCGACGAGTGCTCTTGAAGCCGCATGGTGGCCGCATTCGCCTTGATGGATGTCTTTGAGGATCGCCTGGCCTTGCTCTGGCTCTACGCAGCGCTGGTACACACCAGTGACGCTGCGCCTGACCAGCTCTCTGTTGATTATGGTATAGGCTGCCGCCCGGTGTTGTACTTGCCGGGCTGAGGTCTCATCAGTTGGTAGCTCTTTGTTCACCAGGAATTTGAGGATGGGCTGGGCCCATGAGGGTGCTGCTATTTCTTCGACTACCAGAACTGCAACTTGGACAAGGGCGGCTGGGCTGGGAGGCGGCGGGCTGGAGTCAACAGCCGCTTGTTGGGCTGATGAAGTCCCTAGGCCGACTAGCGCGGTCCTTGGGCCGAGTTCTGGAATCTTCGAGTCCGTCACCGCAGTCCCCGGGCCGGGCTCGATTGTGGCAGCTTTGGGGTCGCCCGCCAAAGTCCCCATTCCGACTGCCGGAGCTCTGGAGTCGGATCCGCCGTCTTCGGGAGGAGCGGGCACAAAAATGGAGTCTGATTCTGGTGAAGGCTTGACAGACGGCTTGAGCAGGCGTTGAAGGGCGACACCAGATGGTATTGCTTGGTGGGTAGAGCCGATTCGTGCCAAGGCATCTGCTTGGTCGTTGTCGTTTCTTGGCACATGGAGGAATTCACACCCTTCGAAATACCCGCTAAGTTGCTGCACGAGGAAATGGTAGCTCGCCATGTTTGCATCTTTCACGTCCCAGTCGCCAGATGACTGCTGGACCACTAAGTCCGAGTCGCCATAACACAAGATCCGGCGGATGCCAAGTTCTTTGGCAAGCCGGAGCCCGTGAATGAGCGCCTCGTACTCGGCCACGTTGTTGGAGGCGGCAAAATGGATTTGCAGTGCATATTTGAGCTTGTCGCCTTTGGGAAAGGTGAGGACGACGCCGGCTCCCAAGCCGGTGCGCATCTTGGAGCCATCGGAGTGCATCCGCCAATGGGTGGAGTCAGGCGCTGGAGGCAGGTACTGGGTCTCGGCCCAATCAACGAGGAAGTAGGCCAGTTCTTGTGATTTGATAGCGGTGCGGGGCTGGTAGTAGATGGTGTAAGGAGCCAGCTCTATGGCCCACTTGGCCACTCGACCAGAGGCATCTCGGCTACCGATGATCTCGGCAAGTGGAGCCGTGCAGACCACTGTGATTGGATGCTCTTGAAAGTAAGGCTTCAATTTCTTGGCAGCAAAGTGCACGCCATAGCACATCTTCTGGTAGTGGGGGTAGTTCTGCTTGGAGGTCGACAGTACCTCGCTCAGGTAATATACTGGTCTCTGGACAGGTAGCGCCTTGCCTTCCTCCATGCGCTCTACTACGATGACTGTGCTGACTGCTCGGCTGGTGGCGGCGATGTACAGGAGCATAGGTTCCTTGAGAGTCAGAGCCGCCGGGATGGGTGGAGTAGTCAGCATCTTCTTCAACTGGTGCAAAGCTTCGTCCGCCTTATGGTTCCACTCGAAAAAAGTGGTCTTCTTCATGCGTTGGTATAAGGGGAGAGCTTTCTCGCCCAGCCGATTGATGAATCGGCTGATGGACGCCAAACAGCCGGTGAACTTCTGCACATCCAGCAGTCGGTTGGGTACCTCCATTCTCTTGATGGCCTTGATTTTTACTGGGTTGCATTCTATGCCGCGTTCAGAGACCAGGAAACCTAGCAGCTGGCCGGCTAGTACTCCGAAGACACACTTCTCGGGGTTGAGCTTGATCTGGAACCGGCGCAGGTTCTCAAAGGTCTCCTTGAGGTCTTCCAGCAGTGTTCCTCGCTTTTCCGTCTTCATCACCACGTCGTCCACGTAAACGTGGGTGTTCCTGCCGAGCTGCTTGAGGAGGCACTTCTGCATGCAACGCTGAAAGGTGGCGCCGGAATTCCTTAAGCCAAACGTCATGGTGAGGTAGCAGAATGCTCCAAACGGCGTGATGAAGGCGGTCTTCAATCTGTCAGCCGGATTCAGCTTGATCTGGTGATATCCTGAGTATGCATCCAAGAAGCTCAACAACTTGCATCCGGCTATGGAGTCTATCACCTGGTCAATTCTTGGTAGAGCAAATGGGTCCTTGGGGCAGGCCTTGTTGAGGCTCGTGTAGTCAATACACATTCCCCATTGCTTGTTCTTCTTTAGCACCAGGACCAGATTTGCCAGCCACTCCGGGAAGAAAGCTTCCATAATGAAGCCGGCTGCTAGGAGTCGGGCTATCTCTTCTCCGATAACTCTTCTCTTCTCTTCTGATAAGCGGCGCACGGGCTGCCTGACCGGTTTTGCATCAGATCGGACGTGTAACTTGTGCTCAGCAAAATCCGTCGGTACACCTGGCATGTCCTTGGGAGACCATGTGAAGATGTCCCGATTCTCACGGAGGAAATCGACGAGCTCGCCTTCCTATTTGTTGTCGAGGTTTGCACCTACGACGGCGTACCTCTCTGGGCGCTCCGGATCCAAGGGTATCTTCTTTGTCTCTTTGGCCGGCTTGAACGAACCTTCGGCTTCCGTCTCCTTCGGGTCGGGCGATATCTCCGGCTGCTTGCCGGCCATCGCCACAACTCGCTCAAGGAGTCGCTTCTCGGCTGCAATCACCAGGGACTCGGCCAGCCGACTGCTCTCGGCCACGCAAGCGGACGACTTCCGGTAGTCGCCGGCCACAGTCAGAATTCCTCTGGAACTGGGCATCTTCATCTTGAGGTAGGCGTAGTGGGGGACCGCCATGAACTTGGCCAAGGCGGGCCGGCCAAGTAGCGCATGGTATGGGCTCTCAAGGTCCACTACCTCAAACCAAACAGACTCTCTTCGGAAGTGATCTTTGTCCCCAAAGAGGACGTCAATCAGGATCTTGCCGATTGGTGAGCAGGAGAGCCCAGGAACAATGCCATGGAACACAGTCCGGCTGTTCTGAAGCTGTCTCTGCTTGATTCCTAACTTCTCCATGGTGTCCTTGTATAGGATATTGATGTTGCTGCCCCCATCTATCAGAACTCGCGAGAAAAGAGCGGCCTGTTTGTCCGTGGCAAAGGTGGCGTCCAGGACCAAGGCGTAGGAGCCCGGACTCGACATCACTTCTAGGTGGTCAGCCTTGCTCCCGCTGATCGGCCTCTCGGACCAGTGCATGAACTCTGGAGTCTCTGAGGCTACTGCGTTCACCTCTTGTCGCTGCAGCCGCTTGCTGCGTCGATCGTCAGCCATACTGGTGAACACTACATAGGCTTCGTGCTCTTCAGGGTATTTGTCTTGTACTGTGCCGACTGGCCTGACTGCCGGCTGCTGGGGCGGAGGCGGAGGCGGCTACCCAGCAGGCGGGGGTGGCAGGAGGCCGTCTCCCTTGGCGATCCTGGTGAGCTAGTGGCATTTCCGGGTGGTGTGATTCGACAGCTTCGCGCCGCTGTGGAACTTGCAAAGTCCATCCAAGGTCTGCTCGTAGGAGAAGGCCGGCAACCAGTTCGGCTTGCCGCCTTTCTGTCGCTTTGGCGGAGGCTGCTCTTCTGGCTGCTGGGCTTCAACGATCGCGACCTGCCGGCTGCTGGAAGCCGGCTGCAGGGCCTTGCCTTTGTTGTCGCCCTGCTGTTGTCGCCGGCCGGCGTCTGCCGCCGGAGTTCTTGGAGCCAGAGGAGATACTTTGCCAGTCATGCTGATTTGGATTTCCGTCTTCATGGAGGAGTCGGCCGTAGCATACTTGTCTGCTATGATCATCAGCTCGTCGAGGGTTTCTGGCTCGTCGCAGAGGAGCTTGTGCTTGAGAAGGGTGCCTTCTCGGCACCCGGCTGTGAAGTACTCGATGGCCTGCACCTCATGCACGCCCTCGCAGGAGTTCCGGAGCTCAGCCCAATGCGTGAGGTAGTCGCGAGTCGACTCGTCAGGACCTTGCACGCACAAGGAGAGCTGACGAGGCTTGGGAGGACGCTTGTACATGCTGGTGAAGTTGCGGACGAATGCTTCAGTGAAGTCGACCCAGCTATTGATGCTGCGGGGCTTTAGGCTGTTCAGCCATGTCCGGGCTGTGCCCTAGAGCATGAGCGGAACATACTTTACGGCGACATGCTTGTTGCTGTTTGCTATGCTGACAGCCGTGGAGTAGTCGACTAGCCAGTCTTCCGGCTTCATAGAGCCGGTATACTTGGGCGTGTCTCTTGGGAGCATGAACCCTCTGGGAAAGGGCTCGTCCCGAATGCGGGGCCCGAAACAAGGTGGACCCAGCTCATCTTCTTCTTCCAGCGCCAGGGACCGGTGAAGTCGGTCGATCCGGTGGCGGGCGTCGTTCTCTCCAACTCCCTCTCGGCGGCCAAGGCGGTCACCGAGAGTCGGATGGTCAACAGGCGGCGGGGAGACTCGCCTCTCCTTGCGAGGAGGGGGAGGCGGACAGTCGTCCCGTCGTTCCACTGCTCTCGGTCGGCCGTCTCGGTCGCGCTCTATGGTAATCCGAGTCCGACTGTGGCTGACAGCCAGCTCCTTGTCCTTTCTTCCTCGGGCACCGCCAGTCGGCGTCTGAGACGTCGCGCCTTGATCTCGGCGCGGGTCATCGATTGGCCGCTGCGGCGCCTCCGTGCGGCAGCCGGCCTCGTTCTGCGCGGCGGCCGCGTCGAGGAGCCGCTGGACTCGCTCCATCATGAGGCGGCGTTCTTCACCCTCGAAATTGTCCAGCTCGTCCGCCGCTGCCTGGGTGGCTCGGATGTTCTCCGCTGGCGTGGCATACACGGCGCGGCTAGCCCCAAACAGGCTGGCAATGGCTACGCCGCGCTGCTGAACCGCGCCAAGGCGGCTGGGCCCTGCCGGGGCCGGCGAGCCGCCAACAGCGCGATCCATCTCCCGCTGGTAAGCTTCTGACAAGCGTCTCATGCTGGCTAGCTTCTTCGCGCCTTCAACAAGCTGAAGGGGGCGCGCTTCTAACGTCTCTGCGTCAGCATCTTCCAAAATGGGCGCAGCTAGGTCTTGCAGCGCCGCGCCGAGTGAGTCGGGCGCCCCTCCGCCAGGGTACTCGTCATGAATGATGACCGGCACCTCAGTGACGGTGCTCCCGTCACTCTTCGCATGGGGGAGAGGTTCGTCGTAGACCACCACGTTGGTGAGGAACGCGTCGACCGACGCGGTGTCGGAGTCGACCAGCATCAGGTCGGTGGAGCCTACGGACTCCAAGTCTACGGCAGGCTCGCCGGAAACATGGAGTTGATCGAGGAGGCCCGCGAGGAGGCTTTCGGGGCCGCCTGCGCCTGCATCGGACGCAGGTTCGTCGGAGAGGCGGACCTCGCCAACAAGTTCGGCCAAGGAGCTGGCGGCGCAGGCAATCTCAACACCGCGCAGCACGTCGACGCAAACTTCGTCTGGCGTGCCTAGCTGGCTGCGCTCGCCAGGAAGGAAAAGGGTTCCCGTCCAGAACAGATCTCCGGACGGCGGTGCACCAGGCCCCATGGTGGGCGCCAAATGTCAGGCGTTTGGTGCGACATATGCCAACGGATGGCTTATCATGGTGGGGGCGAGTAGAACGTCGCCGGTGCCTGGAAACGGGATGAGGCAAAGACATGCACGCCGGTGAATCTTACCCAGCTTCGGGGCTCTCCGGGGAGATAATACCCCTACTGCTGCTCTGCGGGGTCTCCGCATGATCACTATGGTCAAGTGTTTACACGGTTGCTCCTTGAGCGGTGTCTGGTGGCAGGAGAGGGCAAGGCTAGCTCTCTCCTTCTATCTAGTATGGTATAGAACTACTGGCATCCAACCCTTTGCATGGGTGCCCTGGGGGGTTTATATAGGCCTACCCCCCAGGGGTACAATGGTAATCCGACTGGGCGCGGGCCCAGCCATCAGTGCCTCCGACCTCCGACTTCTCCACCGACTGCTGGGGCCCGCCGACTGGTGGGCCCCGCCGACTGGTCTGGTACGGAGCCGACAGGCCGCGTCTGCCGCGGGCGGGTCTTGCCGGCTACTGATTACTGTAGCCGTGCTCCTGATGACGCAAGCTTGGTCATGGGGTCGTGGCAACAGCCCCGTCGCCTGGCGGGCGATCACTGTGGCCACTCCCCATCTCTTCTTGATTAATGGAGCGTGGGCCCCGGGGGAGGGCTCGGTCGACTCCCCCGGGCCGACTCCCGACGGTTCTGACTGGCGGTTCTCCCACCGTCTCCCGAGGTCTCGCTGACTGGTGGGCCCCGCTGCCTCCAGGCCGTACAGACAAGCCGTCATGGGCGCAGGACCTAGTACAGTGGTGCTGATGTCAGTGCCGGCCGGTCAACAGTGCCACGCCGTGGGGAGATCTTCCCAAGTACGGCGTTCTGTAGCCATGCCTGCCCTTGGTAAGGGGCGGGGAGTGGGCTTCATTGTAGCCACGCCCCTGCCCCATCCCCTTCGATGAGGTCACGGTTTGTTGGAGTCGCCGGCCGACTCCCCAAAGCCGGCTTCTCTGGAAGTCGCCCCTGGGACTCGGCCGTGAGCGGGCAGTCATCCACCTTGCCGTAGACTCCCCAGGAGGCGGCTCTTCGCCCTGTGGTCTTGAGGGGCGCAACCTGCCCCGATGTCTTGAAAGGTTATGGGCTCGGGTTGGCCTACCCGTGGCCCATTACTCCGACACGAGAGGTGTTCTTGAGCTGGTGCGATGAACTGCTAGGGTGAGTTCAGTCGCCTCTCCCTCTCGCTCTGCTAGGGTTGTACCGGATTTCTAGATGTGTTCTCCCTAGATGGCCCTCTCTACTCTGTGGTGGCTAGCTCTATTTATAGTGGCCCTGGGCCTCTCCCCAAATAATGAGCGGGAAGGGCGCCAACAATTGGCCATTTTGAAGGGGAACAGGTAGTACAAGTTATCCTGACCAAAGGTGGTCTTCGGCTGCCAAAAGTACTGGTGATGACGCCGTCTTCGGCTCCACGGTGACCTCCATCCTGCTGCTCTGCTGGTCTTGGTCTCGTTGCACCGGAATGGCAACCTTTGCCTGATGCCTTGGCATGTGCTTGCCCCCTTTGCACCAAAGGGGAAACAAGGACACTGCGCAGGCAGGCGCCCGCCTGGTCTCGATCGTCATGGCTTGCGTCACGGGTTCCTCGCGAGGTACCCCTGCCTTGATCTCTCCGCCTCCTCGCGAGCCTGCCTGATGAGGCTGCCTCTGAGGAAGCTTCCTGTCGTTCGCCCCGCGAGGCTTGGCCCCTCGCGAGGGTCTTGAGCTTGAGCTCATGAAGATGGGCCGCGCTGGGCCCCCACTTGAGCCACACCGCAGGCCGCAGGCAGGCAAGTCTGGGGACCCCCGTTCCCAGAACACCGACAATATCCGTGCCTACTTTCGCTGGTAAACGGAAGAAGCAAAAATCCGACACAGTACTACCGCAGAGGAGCGGTACTACCGCCTGGCAGCTGAGCCAGGCCGTGCATGGTACTACCGCGCAAGGGATGCGGTACTACCGCAGTGGCGCGGATGTAAAAAATTACATCCGCCCTTACTACCGCGAAGGAGCTGTACTTGGCCTGGGGGCCACGGTACTGCGGCTCCAGAGGAGCGGTACTACCATGGGCACCTGTGGTACTACCGCCCGAAGTTCGGTACTACCGTGGGTGCCTGCGGTACTACCACTCGACAAGGAGCAGTACTACTGCATGCCCACCAACAGCAGTCAGGACAAGGGAAAAGAGGATCAAACGGAGGATGCTCCAAAGTGCAGGGGAAAGGAGGGGACAAGGAAGAAAACGTGTATGAGATGATTCCACCCAAACCTTTCCGACGCGGACCCCCTCTTAATAGTACGGCTTTTCTACGACTCAAATCCACCAAAAAGAAACATAGAAAAGACGCCGTCTTCAACAGTCTTCGAGGGGCACCAATCCGTCTTGTGCCTAGCGATGAAACGTCTGGGAAACTCAAGGCACATGATTAGTCCGCAAAAGCATTGTCATCAATCACCAAAACACCTTAGGGATAAATATGCCCTTACAATCTCCCCCTTTTTAGTGGATTGATGACAATACGGGATTTGCACAGAGGAAATAAGGTTAAGCAAACGCAAACCCCTCCTCTCTAGAATATAGACGGGCTCCCCCTAGATGTGTGCTAACTAGATGGGTGCTTTGGATTGCACGACACACATACTAAGATCAAAGCTACCCCCATATTATAGAGACAAGGCATATCTTGCAAAAGTAAGGCTAACACTAGACAAGACAGCAAATACGAGCATAACAAGTAGCACAATCATAAGCTCACTAAGATAGAATAGAGTGCATATGTCTTACACCATATGAAGGATAAGTCTCAAAGGCGCAAACTAAACCAAAGCAAACGAGGTCCAAACAACAAAGAAAACACCAAAGACGACACGACACGCAAGCACGCAAATCCCTACACTCTCTCCCCCTTTGGCATCGAGACGCCAAAAAGGCAGAGAGGACACCTACACACAAAGGGTGGCTTGGGCAGAGATATCATCGCAATGCTCCTCGTGCTCCTCGTCAGACTCGGCGGCGGGGACGGTCTCCTTGATGTCCCCCTCAGAACTAGTCCACTTGAAACCTTGCTTTGCCATCCATGCAGCCTCTGGTGTGATGGCATCCTCAGAACCGCCAGAGACATCCTCTCCAAAGAGCCTCATGACCTTCTTGTCGCGGCGGCGACTCTCCTTGGATGCCACGTGAGTCCTGTACTGCCCCTTCGCCTGCATGCAGAAGAGAGTCTTCATCTTGTCCTTCAACTTCTTGGCCCACGACGGCTTAGAGGAAGGTGGGAAGAACTAGCAGCGCGGTCCTCAGCAACATCCTCTGCACCAGCCTCCTCCTCACCAACAGCCCTCCTAGCAGCAGACGCCTCAGCACGAGTAGTAGTGTTGGCCCAGTTGGGCTTGACGCGAAGACTGATGGACTCATGCCGAATCCAGTCTGGAGCAAGGAACTCATCACCAGGGTACATCTTCTCCCAAGTCGTGGAGATCAACAGAAACAGGTATGGTCCATAGATAGGTACCTTGCGGGTGTACACCGCAAACCGAAGCTCACACCACATGATGTGTGAGACATCAAGGGGCTGAGTCTGAGACGTACGTGCCTCCGCGCACAGGAGCATCATGTCCACCAGGTAGGAATGAACCTTGTCCTTGTTGCCAATGCGAGGGAACAGAGTGTTGTGGAAGATGCGATGCATGATATCCAGAAAAGAGTTCAGCACCCAAGTCGACTTGCCACTGGGAAGCACCTTCTCAACATAGTACGACTGAAGCTTGTTCTTGTTAGCAGACTCGGAATTGGCGTGGGGGCGAACACCAACGGGTGTGTGAAGCCCGTCATCAGGAACGTGGAGCAGACCCATGAACTCCTTCTAGGTAGCAGACAACTGACGGCCATTGGTCATCCAGGTCATCCTCCGCTCATCCCCAGGGTGAAAGTGAACTGAGGCAAAGAACTGACAGATAAGCTCAGGATCATAGTCAAGGTGGAAAGAGATCACATGTTCAATACCAAACTGCTCCACCAAATCCAGAGCTTCTCCAAAGTAGTCATGAAACTTGTCCTTCCTCATGTGATTCATGTCTATCCACTTGACATCCACGTAGTTGTTTTGCTTGTTCTTGATTACATCCAGATAAATGAGAGCCTGCTGCTTGGTCCAAAACAACTCAGTGCCTCTGAGGATAGCACGAGCATTCACATAAGGGTTAATCTTCCGGCGTTCGATGTACTCAGTGAGGGGAATCTCGTCCATGCCCTTAGCAGGTTCCTTTTGCTTGCTGGCAGTGGTCTTGACATTGCGCTTGGGGGCATTGGAGCCCTCTGGTGCTTCATTTTGAGGATTGCGCGGTCGCTTGGAGCCAGTGTCACGACTGGGATTGGAACGGCGAGAGCCACCACCTAAGACACAATAGAAAGCGCACACAAAGAGCGAGAAGAATCAATGCAAAGACCGCGACAAAGCAAGGGAAACAAGTAGAAAGCATACGAGATAACTGCCACGAGGAAGATGGGACAACAACGGTAGTGCCGCCTGGTCGTGCGGTACTAAAATTTTAGTACCGCTCCTAGTCGCGGTAGTACCGTGTGAGGATACTGTAGTACCGTGGCTTGGAGCGGTAGTAAGACTATAGTGCCACAGAACATGCGGTAGTACCACACCGAACGGGCGGTAGTACCGGAGAAGCGGTAGTACCGCACCAGTAGCACGGTAGTATCGCACCGCGTCAAATCCGAACCTACTTTTGAATCTGAGAAGACTCGCGAAACCACGGCGGAACTACGGTTGATCAAATCTACCACGGGACAATATATCAAGTATAATTTCTACGCAACACTACTCTCCTACAACCTTCTCTTGCAAAGACTTGGCCTAAAATCTCAAGAACACAGGCATCTCCCCAAAAACCTAGAGACAAGAGAACCAACAAGAAAGAGAGGGATTTGGGGAAAAACCTTAGTCCATGGCAAGAGGAAGTGGTGGGGAACGATCCCACCGGTCGGAATCCAAGGAGAGCAGCCAGAGACGGAGATCCGGCGAGGGACTCCTGCCCCATTCTTGAGAGAGATAGAGAGAGAGAGAGAGAGACAAAGTGGGGAAAACTGACGAATGGGTATGGGGGAATTAGAACCCCCATGTTCCCGTCCTTATCCCCACGCGCCTCCGACAGCGCGGTAGTACCGCGTATCATCGCGGTAGTACCGCTTGGGCGGAAGAACCGCACCAAAGCGGTAGTATCGCTCTCCCAAGCGGTAGTACCGCGTTGGGCCAGTAGTACCGTACTTTCCACGCACGGTAGTACCGCGGCAGGCCGCGGTACTATCGTGAGCTCAAGAAGAAGCCATTTCCAAACACAAGAAAAGAGAGGTCTTCGCAAGGAAACTTCAAACGAACAAAACACCTCACAACAAGCTCAAACACGAAGGGAAGAAGGGGCAAAACGACAACAAGAGACGACCATGAGACACAACCTCTCCAAAGAGAGGGCGGTGGCCGGAGCCACCTATGTTTGAGTCAATTGGTATGGCACCGCGAAGAATTATCCTTGGGCCCATGACCAAAACTCGTCTTTGAAGCACAAGTACCATCAAAAATGGCTAATGTGAAAGATTTGATCAATTTATGCATAATGGGGGGGAGAGTTCATTGAGAGAACAACACTCCCCCTATGTCCATGCCTACACCTAAACAAGACAACAAGTTGAGTGTGGTGGGGTGTGCAAGGGTTCAAGGAACATTGCTCGAATCAATGATACTTAGCTCATGCCTTAACTCACAAAATCTTGCTTCATCCAACGGCTTCGTGAAAATATCTGCAAGGTTATCATGAGTGTTGACGTAGTTGAGATCGATCTCCCCTTGCCTAATGTGATCCCGGATGAAGTGATACCGAATCTCAATATGCTTCATCTTGAAGTGTTGCACCGGGTTGAGAGAAATCTTGATGGCACTTTCATTGTCACACCAAAGAGGCACTTTGTCACAAATGACACCGTAATCCTTTAAAGTTTGCCTCATCCATAAGAGTTGTGCACAACAACTATCGGCCGCTACATACTCCGCTTCTGTGGACGAGAGAGACACACAACTTTGCTTTTTGGAAGACCAACTCACCAAAGAGCAACCAAGGAATTGGCACCCTCCGGAAGTGGACTTCCTATCCACTTTGTCTCCTGCCCAATCGGAATCCGAATACCCTACAAGCTTGAAGTTTGCTCCTCTTGGGTACCATAAGCCAAAGTTTGGGGTATGAGCCAAATATCGAAAGATTCGCTTGACCGCCACATAGTGACTTTCCTTAGGTGCAGCTTGAAACCGTGCACAATTTCCCACACTCAACATGATATCCGGTCTAGATGCACAAAGGTAAAGCAAGGATGCAATCATGGAGCGATATACCTTTTGATCCACCGCTTTACCATTGGGATCTATATCAAGTTGGCACTTGGTGGGCATTGGAGTGGAAGCCGGCTTGACATCACTTAGCTTGAATCTCTTGAGCATGTCTTGAGTGTATTTGGCTTGGTTGATGAAGGTTCCTTCTCTTCTTTGCTTCACTTCGAACCCTAGAAAGAACTTCAACTCTCCCATGGAAGACATCTTGAACTTAGAGGTCATGAGAGCGGCGAATTCCTCATTGAAAGCTTTGTTAGGGGAACCAAAGATAATGTCATCAACATATAGTTGGCATACAAACAACTCCCCTTTGACCTTCTTAGTAAAAAGAGTGGGGTCGATTAGCCCAACTTCAAACCCACGATCTTGTAACAATTTGGTAAGGTGGTCATACCACGCATGTGGGGCTTGTTTAAGCCCATAGAGTGCCTTATCGAGTTGATACACATGATCGGGAAAGTAGGGATCCTCGAACCCGGGGGGTTGCTTGACATAGACTAACTCATTAATAGGACCATTAAGAAAAGCACTCTTCACATCCATTTGTTGCAACTTAAAGTTATGATGAGAAGCATAAGCAATCAACAAACGAATGGATTCAAGGCGAGCAACGGGAGCAAAGGTTTCACCATAGTCGATGCCCTCAACTTGGGAGTAGCCTTGTACCACCAATCTTGCCTTGTTGCGAATGATGGTCCCATGAGCATCTTGCTTGTTCTTCAATGTCCACTTGGTTCCAATGACACTGTGGTTCCCCATTGGCCTTGGTACCAATCTCCACACCTTATTGTACTCGAAGTTGTTGAGTTCTTCATGCATGGCATTAAGCCAATCCGGATCTTCGAGTGCTTCATATACCTTTTGGGGTTCAACACAAGAGACAAACGCGTGATGTTCACAATTGTTTGCCAATTGTCTACGAGTTCTTACCCCCTTTTGAATGCTTCCAAGTACATTATTCATGAGATGACCCTTGGTGGAGAGCTTGGAAGAAATCTTGGCGGCACGACGCTCCAATTCCTCCTCGATGGTGAGTTGAGGAGCGGTCACTTGATCATCTTGAGCGATGTCTTGAGGTTGTTCTTGATCTTGAACTTGCTCGGAGGAGAGAACTTGACCTTGGGCATCACTTGGTGTGTCAACACCGTCTTGAGCATGATCTTGCCCTTGGTCTTGTTCACGAGGATGAGGGCCTTCACTTTGTTCTTCGGAAGCATGTGGGCCTTGGGTTGGTGATGGATCCACTAGAGTGGAGCATTGTCCTTCTGCTTCGGCCACAAGGGGTTCCTCAATGGGTAGGACAAAACCAACACCCATTCTTCTTATGGCTTGAGGAGGAATTTCATCACCTACATCACAAGTGCCACTTTGCTCCACTTGGGAGCCGTTATTCTCATCAAACTCCACGTTACACGTCTCCTCAATAAGTCTCGTGGATTTATTGAGGACACGGTAAGCATGAGAGTTTGTAGCATAACCAACAAATATGCCCTCATAAGCTCTAGCCTCAAATTTAGACAATCGAACACCTTTCTTGAGAATGAAACACTTACACCCGAACACCCGAAAGTACTTAAGGTTGGGCTTGTTACCGGTGAGTATCTCATATGGAGTCTTGTTCAAGCCCTTGCGGAGGTAGAGCCGATTGGATGCATGACACGCGGTGTTGATGGCTTCGGCCCAAAAGTTGTATGGAGACTTGAACTCCGCCATCATGGTTCTTGCCGCATCCATCAATGTCCGGTTCTTCCTCTCCGCAACACCGTTTTGTTGAGCGGTGTAAGGTGGAATATTGATGCTTGATCCCCTCATCACTAAGAAACTCATCCAAGGTGTAGTTCTTGAACTCGGTGCCGTTGTCACTTCTTATTGTCATGATCTTTGCATTGTGTTGACGTTGTGCTTCATTTGCAAAGTCAATGACAGTTTGTTGGGTCTTGCTCTTCCTTTTGAAGAAATACACCCAAGTATATCTTGAGTAGTCATCCACAATCACCAAGCAATACTTCCTACCCCCAAGACTATCAAAGGATGGAGGCCCAAAGATATCCAAGTGAAGGAGCTCCAAAGGCCTCTTTGAGTAAATGATAGTCGTGGGAGGGTGAGCCTTCTCATGAAGCTTTCCTTCAATACAAGCACTGCAGGCACGATCTTTAGCAAAACTAACATTCGTTAGTCCACGGACATGGTCCCCCTTGAGAAGAATTTGCAAAGATCTCATATTAACATGGGCTAAACGGCGATGCCAAAGCCATCCCACGTCAACTTTAGCCATTAGGCATGTCGCAGTCTTAGTGGGTCGCTCCGAAAAGTTAATCACATATAGACCATTCTCGACGTGCCCAACAAAGGCTACTTTAAGAGTCTTGCTCCACAAGAGGGCCACGATATCATATCAAAGAAAGTGGCAAAGCCCATGATTGCAGGTTGACGAACGGAAAGTAAATTGTATGCAAGGGACTCAACAAGCATGACCTTCTCGATTGTGAGATCATGAGAGATGACAACCTTGCCAAGTCCCAATACCTTAGAAGATGAAGCATCACCCCACTCGACATTGGTGGGCATAGATGGAATCTTGTGCACATCCACCACCAAGTCCTTGCTTCCGGTCATAAGATTTGCAGCTCCACTATCGAGCAACCATGATCCCCCACCGGAAGCAAACACCTACAAGAGATCAATGCTTGGTTTTAGGTACCCATTTTGTAATGGGTCCTTTGATGTTAGTAACAAGGGTCTTGGGAACCCAAATAGACCATTCAATGTACTCATGAGGAGAACCAACAAATTTGGCATAGACATGCCCATCACTAGCACGACATAACACATAAGAAGGATTAAAGTCGTCGGCTTTGTTGGGAGGGGTGACATTTCCCTTTTTGACACCGTCACCCTTCGCATTGTTCTTCTTCTCCTTGGAGGCACTCTCTCCCTCCTTCACAAACGTTTGCTTGAGAGGAGGAGGTCGTTTGGTCTTGTTATCCTTCTTCTTGTTCTTGGGGTTGGGTGCGAACCCAATCCCCTCCTTGGCCACAAGTCCCTTTTGATTTCTCAAAAGGTTGTTTAGGTTCTTCTCACCTTGTATGCATGACACAAGGCCTTCTCAAGTTGCTCCTTCAACTGAACATTCTCCTCAATAAGATGCACATGCTCACAACAAGGGTTAGTAGCATTTGCATTATCCATTAACACCATACGAGGAAAAGTGGCTTTCTCCTTGGTTACCTTCACTTGGAGTTGATCATGAGACTCCTTGAGGGTAGCATGAACACCCTTCAAGACTTTGTGAGCCTTATCGAGAATGTCAAACTCCTCTTTGAGTCTAGCAAGATCAACCCCAAGCTTGCCTTGTCGGAGTTTAGCACACAAGAAACAACAAGCGCATGATCAAGATCTTTCTTTAATTTAGCATGATCATCGTTGTGAGACTCCTCAAGAGCCAAACGAAGACCACACTCTTCCTCAAGAGAATTGGAAAGATCCGAAATCTCATCGGCATAGTCACGACTATGCCCCTCCATCTTAGTGATGGTATCTTCATGAGCCTCAATCATGTCATTGGCTTCACCAAGTTGTTCCAAGAGAGCAACAAAGTGCTTCTTGGATTTACCCTTGAGTTTACCCATAAAGGCCTCAAACTCATTCACCTCCACATTATCTCCCTCATGTTCATCAATGCTATCCATCGAAGAGGGATGATTAATGATGGTAGTTTTGATGTTGGGGGTTACCTTATTGGTGGCTTTAGCCATGAGGCACTTGGCGGTGATGCTCTCATTGGGTGAGTTGAAGAGAGACACCCGTGGAGTTATCGCAATGGCAACGGAGGCCATGGCAACCGACTCACCATCTTCATCATCGTCATCATCCTCATTGTACTCTTCTTGTACCACCAATGCTGTGAGAGGAGTCTTCTTGGTGAAATTGCTCTTGTTGGGGAATGACTTGGCCTTGTCCTTTCGGATGAGCTTGCCACCATTGTCTTCCCTCTTCTCATAAGGGCACTCCGCAACAAAGTGACTTACATTGCCACAATTGAAACAAGTCCTCACTCGTTGCTTGCCCTTTGTGCCACTTGAAATGTTCTTATTGAAGTTGGGCCTTGAGTTCTTCTTGCTCCAAAATTGCCTTGAAGCAAGGGCCATGTATTCATGATAGGCATACTTCATATCTTCGAGGTTACTCTCCTCTTCTTCCTCTTCGTCCTCTTCCTCGATACTAACCTTGGCCTTTAGAGCAAGGTTGGGTTTCTTTACTCATTGAGAGCTAAGTACCGCATTGTCGGCGGTCTTGTCCAAGATGCTCATAGCAACGAACTCATCCAACACATCACTTCAGGACAAGGTGTGGAAGTCTGGCCTTTGACGAATGACGGAGGACATGGCTTTGTGGTAGGGCATCATTGCCTTGAGGAATTTGCGCTTGATCCAATTGTCATCCATGTCCTTGCTTCCATGATCTTGGAGAGAGACCGCGAGTTTGGTTACCCACCGATAGAGCTCACGAGGTTCTTCATCTTCTTTCATTGCAAACTCATCGACTTCATCTTGCACCACTTCATAGTTGGAGCGTTGAATGCTTGCACTTCCCTGGTAGAGGGAAACCACTTGGCACCAAGCATCTTTGGCCAAGGAGTAGGGCCGGAGATGAGGAAGGTCTTCGGGTGGGATAGCTTCCTGAATGATGAAGAGAGCATTCTCATTGAATTGGTTATCCACGGCTTCTCTAGGAGTGAAGTTGCTTCGGTCATGCGGATAGAAACCTTCTTCAATGATTCTCCAAAGGTTAGTGTTCACATGATTTAAATGACGCTTAAAACAATAGACCCAAGAGTCAAATTCAACATTCTTCTCAATCTTAGGGGCCGGCCCGGCATGATTCAAATGAGTGGAAGGGAGAGGTCCACCATAAACAAGTGGAGGTTCCACATGGGCAAAGATGTCGGTGCCACTCTTACCACTAGTAGGAAGGGCTTTCTCGCAAGTAGCTTCCCCCTTGTCGGAGGTAGCATCCATCACCTTGTTGGCGGGATCACCCACTTTCAACAGTGCGGTGGAAAGTTTAAGCTCTTCTAAGAAATCTTTAAACATGCTTTTGACCTCGGTCGTCATGGAGGTCTTCAATGTGTCCAACGCCACATTGAACTCCTCACGAGAGACCGCGGTTCCCCCATCTCCCGTAGAAGATACCGGATTTGCACCGGAGTGCTCCTCCTCACCTTCTACGACGTCAACCATACTCTTTGGACGGTAAAGTCCTTAATAAAGAGACGAGGCTCTGATACCAATTGAAAGGATCGATATGGTTGACTAGAGGGGGGTGAATAGGCAACTAACAAGTTTTAGCTTTTCTTTAACAATTTAAACTTTGCATCAAAGTAGGTTGTCTAGATATGCAACTAGGTGAGCAACCTATATGATGCAACAAAGATAGGAACAAAAGCAAGCAAGAGATATATCACAAATAAGCTTGCACAAGTAAAAGCACGAGATAACCAAGAGTGGAGCCGGTGGAGACGAGGATGTGTTACCGAAGTTCCTTCCCTTTGAGTGGAAGTACGTCTCCGTTGGTGCGGTGTGGAGGCACAATGCTCCCCAAGAAGTCACTAGGGCCACCGTATTCTCCTCACGCCGTCACAATGCGAGATGCCGTGGTTCCACTATTGGTGCCCTTGGAGGCGGCGACCGAACCTTTACAAACAAGGTTGGGGCAATCTCCACAAATCAATTGGAGGCTCCCAACGACACCACGAAGCTTCACCACAATGGACTATGGCTCCGCGGTGACCTCAACCATCTAGGGTGCTCAAACACCCAAGAGTAACAAGATCCGCAAGGGATTAGTGGGGGGAACCAAATTTCTCTTGGTGGAAGTGTAGATAGGGGCCTTCTCAACCACACCCGAGCAAATCAACAAGTTTGATTGGCTAGGGAGTGAGATCGGGCGAAAATGGAGCTTGGAGCAACAATGGAGCTTAGGGTTGGAAGAGGTGGTCAACTAGAGGAAGAAGACACCCCTTTTATAGCTTAGGACAAAAATCCAACCGTTATCCACCTACCAGCCCGCGACCAGTGGTACTACCGCCCCAGACCAGCGGTACTGCCGCAGGGCCATGCGGTACTTCCGCTTGCTGACAAGCGGTACTACCGCAAGGCCACGCAGTACTACCATGCGGACTCGCAGTACTACCGCAGCAGCAGCAGCTAGGGCAGACCTGTAGCACAAGAGCTTGAGGGCGGTACTGCCGCGGGCGCGATACTACCACTCCCCCTTGCGGTACTACCGCAAGGAAGGAAACCCCTAGCCTGGGAAGAGCGCAGATAAAGATACATCCATGCCTACTTCCATTAGTAAACGGAAGAAGCAAAAATCCGACACAGTACTACCGCAGAGGAGCGGTACTACCGCCTGGCAGCTGAGCCAGGCCGCGCACGGTACTACCGCGCAAGAGATGCGGTACTACCGCAGTGGCGCGGATGTAAAAAATTACATCCGCCCCTACTACCATGAAGGAGCGGTACTTGGCCTGGGGGCCATGGTACTGCGGCTCGAGAGGAGCGGTACTACTATGGGCACCTGCGGTACTACCGCGCCGAAGTGCGGTACTACCGCGGGTGCCTGCGGTACTACTGCTCAACAAGGAGCAGTACTACCGCAAGCCCACCAACAATAGTCAGGACAAGGGAAAATAGGATCAAACAGAGGATGCTCCAAAGTGCAGGGGAAAGGAGGGGACAAGGAAGAAAACGTGTACGAGATGATTCCACCCAAACCTTTCCGACGCGGACCCCCTCTTAATAGTACAGCTTTCCTATGACTCAAATCGACCAAAAAGAAACGTAGAAAAGACGCCGTCTTCAATAGTCTTCGAGGGGCATGTTACACCCTCGATGCGACTATAGCTCCCACGTGTCGAGGCACGACTTAGAGACATAATCGCATTGAAGGCATATGTCGCAAGTTAGGCAATCTTCACTACATCCCATGTAATAAGAATAATAAAGGGGAGATAACATAGTTGGCTTACACTCGCCACGTCAATCAAGAACATAAATAACATTACATCATCCAAACACTCATGGACCGACTACGGCGCCAAAATAAAAGAGAACCCAACATGCGACACGGTCCCAATCACCCCCAACTAGGCACCACTACTGATCATCGGGAAAGGAAACATAGTATCGTTGAGAGTCTTCGTCGAACTCCCACTTGAGCTCATACGCGTCTCCTGGAGCGGAATCATTAGGCCCTGCATCTGGTGTAATGGTAATCTGTGAGCCACAGGGACTCAGCAATCTCGCACCCTCGCGATCAAGACTATTTAAGCTTATAGGTAAGGCAAGGTAAAATATGAGTGAAGCTGCAACAAGCGACTAGCAAGTATGGTGGCTAACTTATTCGCAAAAGAGAGCGAGAAGAGGAGGCAAGGCACGAGCGAGAAATTAGAGAGGAACCTGCGCAAACATTACTCCAACACCGTGTCCACTTCCCGGACTCCGCCGAGAAGAGGCCATCACGGTAACACACTCGGTTGATTCATTTTAGTTAAGTTAAGGTTCAAGTTATCTACAACCGGACATTACCAAATTCCCATCTGCCCATAACCGCGGGCACGGCTTTCAAAAGTTCAATCCCTGCAGGGGAGTCCCAACTTGGCCCATGACAAGCTCTCACGGTCAACAAAGGAATAGACCTCCTCCCAAGACGTTCCGATCAGACTCGGTATCTCGGTAACTCAAGACACTTCGACAGGTTAAAACAAGACCAGGCAACACCGCCCGAATGTGCCGACAAATCCCGACAGGAGCTGCATATATCTCATTCTCAGGGCACACTCAGATGAGCAAGACGTCGGGTAGGCCAGCCCAGAGTTGCCCTGGTGGCCACCGGTAGCTGACAGGTGGACCAACACTCAGAGGAGCACTGGCCCGGGGGGGTTAAAATAAGATGACCCTTGAGTCTGCAGAACCCAAGGGAAAGAAAAGGCTAGGTGGCAAATGGTAAAACCAATGTTGGGCATTGCTGGAAAAGCTTTAATCAAGGTGAAATATCAAGGGGTTCCCATTATAACCCAACCGCGTAAGGAACGCAAAATCCGGGAACATAACACCGATATGACGGAAACTAGGGCGGCAAGAGTGGAACAAAACACTAGGCGAGAGGCCGAGCCTTCCACCCTTTACCAAGTATATAGATGCATTAAGATAACATAGCAATATAATGATATCCCAACAAGTAAATAAATGTTCCAACAGGAACGGCCTCCAATCTTCACCTGCAACTAGCAACGCTATAAGAGGGGCTGAGCAAAGGCGGTAACATAGCCAAAATCAACGGTTTGCTAGGACAATGGTGGTTAGAGTTTGACATGGCAATTTGGGAGGCTTTCAAGCAAGTGGTAGGCATCGTAGCAATGGCATAGCAAAAGAGCGAGCAAACTAGCATAGCAAAGATAGTAGTGATTTCGAGGGTATGATCATCTTGCCTGCACAGTTGTCAGAGTTGACTGGATCCTCAAAGCAAAACTCAAACGGGCTCCTCGTTAGCGAACTCGTTCTCCCGGCTCTACCCAAACAAGACAAACAAGCAACAAGGATACAATCAACCACGTGCAAACTCAAACAACACAATGCAAAGATGATACGCTATGCGGGATGCGATGCGGGATGCAAAATGCAAGATATGACAGGAAATGCATGGAACTGGCCTCAACATGGAAAACCAAGTGTGCCACTGGAAAGATGAGATGAAATCGCTTGAAAACGATATAAATAACACCGGAATCGGAGTTACGGTTTGGAAATGGCAAGCGATTCAAAAACGACACCGGTCTGCGATTTACAGCAAGTAGGCATCTAAATGCAATGAGATGAACATGCTACAGCACCCAAATATGACATCAAAATACATGGCAGGGAAGCATTCAAGATGCTTAACAAAAGTCTAGCACTGAGCTACGGCCAATTCATCCACTAACAGGTTCAAACAAGCATGGCAAAAACGTAAATGGTAAAACAGATCTCAGACTTAGTGAAATTAACACTTGTCTGGAATTTCAGATCATATAGCCCTCTTCGGAGCAATAAAACAACATGCTACAGGACCTGAACATGACAAAGAAAGACATGGCATGGAGCTACTCAACAAGCTTAACAAAAGTCCCTTAGTGACCTTGAGCCAAAAGGGATCACAAAATATACTAACAAGCACACGAACATGGCAAAAACATAATCAGTTTTCAGACTTAGTGAAAACTGGGACATGCTGAAACATAACTCACGAAGGCATGTTTACGAGCTCGATGCACTCACCATGGTGCAAGTCATGGCAAGGCAAGCATACATACATTAATAAGGCACAAAATTCTAGTTATACATGGCAAGAACAATGGCATAGCATGCACGGATCAACTACAATAACAGCGGCAAAATCGCAAACAAGTTGATGATCTGCCCAGATTCACAACGAAGCAAAAGTAGAGCTCGATTGACTCAAGCTAGGGTGCTCCATAATTTCAAACAAAGACATGGATGGATAGAGCATAACAAGATTAACAAAACTCCTTTACTGATCATCCTCAAAAGAGGCACGGATCACTAGGAAACAATATGAACATATGACATCATGAACTAAACAATCCCAGACTTAGTGAAAACTATTAAGTCCCTGAAAACAGATTTACCGGGTGCCTCAATTTGCAAGCTTGCACAAGTCACCACACACATCCTAAAAATGCATGGGTTGCACCTCTGGAAAGATAACAAGATGCTTAACAAAACATATGAAGGACTCACAGGCATATCATGCACACAATAATCATGGCAAAAATGACAAAAGTCTAAGATGAACTAGCAGATCTGACAATTAACTCACGAAGCCCTCTTCTAACAGCATTTCGGGCATCAAGATGAACTCAAATGAAAATGATGCAATGAAATGAAATGATGTACTCTCTGAGATGAACATTTTGATATGCTATATGCATGAATCGGAGCTACGGATGCAAAGTTACGGAGCCGCGAACATGGCAACTTGGATCAGGAATACTGGGACTTGGAAGAAATTTACCCCGCGGAAAAAGTCAACGACGGACGAGGATATCCGGGACGAGGAGATCCGGGCGGCGCGGGGCTGTGTTTGGATGGAGGGAGTGGTGGATCTGGTCCCGGTTGGTGCGGATGACGAGGACGACCGTGGAGCTCGCCGGAGTTGGGGGAGATGGCCGGAATCGTCGAATCCGGCGAGGTGGCGAGGTGATGAGGCGACGCGGCCGGGGTGGCCGGAGCTGCTGCGCCGGCGAGGTGCTCCGCAGCGGCACGCGCACGGAAGCCGAGAGCGGCGGCGCGGCAGGCGCAACGGCGGCCGGCGACGGTGGAGAAAGGCGGCGCGATGGCGGAGCAAGGTAGAGGCGACGGCCGGAGCTTGCGGTGGCGGCGGCGGGCGGCTGCGCCGGCGATGGAGGCGGCGGCGCGAAGCTCTCGAGGCGCGGTGGGGCGAATCCGGCCAGGGCACGAGGTGCTCAGGCCCGGGTTGGCTCGGGCGGGCCTCCCTTGGGCCACGGCGGGCCTCGACGGCGCCGGTGGAGAGAGAGGGAGATGCGCGGCTGAGGTGGCGGCCTCCGGTTGTTGGAGAGCGGCTGCGGGGTGACGTGGCGGCTCCCCATTGGTGGGAGTGAGGTGGCGGCGGGCGGTGGACACATCCGGCGCGGCGTGGACGCGTCCGGCGGCGCGAGAAGAGGAGTTTTAGGGTTTCATCCGCGAATATTTCGGAGAGGAGTGTATATATAGGCATAAGGGGGGCTAGGAGAGTCCAAATGAGGTGCGGTTTTCGGCCACGCGATCGTGATCGAACGATCTAGATGATGGAGCAGAGTTTGGTAGGTTTTGGGCCAAATTGGAGGGGTGTTGGGCTGCAACACACACGAGGCCTTTTCGGTCCCTCGGTTAACCGTTGGGGTACCAAACGAAGTCCAAATGATACGAAACTTGACAGGCGGTCTACCAGTAGTAAACCAAGGCCGCTTGGCAAGTCTCAGTCCAATCCGGAAATGTTTAATCCCCACACACGAAAGAAAGGTAGAAATGACCACCGGAGGAGAACGAAGCGCCGGAATGCAAAACGGACAACAGGGAAAATGCTCGAATGCATGCGATGAACGCGTATGCAAATGCAATGCACATGATGACATGGCAAGATGCAACATGCAAGCAAATGACATGGCAACGACGGCGAATAACTGCACGACACCTGGCACATCGGTCTCGGGGCGTTACAACACTCCACCACTACGAGAGGATCTCGTCCCGAGATCTAGAATGGCACCGAAGGGACAACGGAAGAGAAAGGGAAGAGGTAAGACTAAGTTGCTTCTTTGACAAACGAGTGAAACCAAAGAACCTTGAAAAGGTTAAACAAATTCGAAAAAAGAATACAACGAAGGTGAACAAGGTCGAAAACACTCCGTTAGCAAAGAGGGACAAAGAACATTTGCGAAAAACCTTGAGGTTGAAGGGAAGATATATATTGAAAACACGCCGGTTAAGGAAGGGGATCAAGGAAGACCAAATTCGAACAGCACTCCGGTTGAAAAGTGATACAAGACTAGATAAGATGAAAAGAACTTGAGCAGTGGACACGACACTCCGGTTAAATGGATAAGCACGGAAAGAACATGATCTTTGACAAACGAGATGATGGGTTGAAAAGAGCAACATCACAATGACTCCGGAACAAAGGGAAACAAGATCTTGAGAGAGCACGGTTACAACAAATGCTAGAATGGAGTTGTTGAAAAACCAACAACGAAGAGAATAATCTTGATATGGTCTTATGAGAAGAGCTTGGATCATTTATAAGCACCATAGATAGCAACAATCCTTAGGGAAGGCTTTAGGTGAAATATAACCCAAGATAATTCCCATGACGAACTTGATGGATTTAAGATTTCTCAATCTTGACAACATGTGAATCATGAACCACATAGGGAAATCATCAAGAATGACATAATACCACCTCAAATGATACGGTAGAAAGAATTGAACTCCGGATTGCAAGATGAAGAATGCTTGAGCTCCTTAGAAAAGAATCTCGATGAACACTTCGAGAAGGAGTATCAAACGAAAAGAAAAAGAAGTTGAAAACACAAAGTGAAACCTTGTACTGATTTAGATGGATCTCCGTGACAATTAGAGCTTGGAACTCCGGGAAAGAAAGATGAGCTATTGGAACCAAGAATAAGAATAATGAGCCACTCCGGAAAACAGGAATTAAATAAACTCGATGAAACAAGAATAAGAATTACATTATGCGTATCCTTCACCAATTAAAATTGATGACAAGCAATGGAATTGGCATACTACTTATTCTCGTAGAAAGGATTATGATAGATATAGCGCCAACTTGAGAAAGTCTTCAGCAAGTCACCGGTAGGATAGAAAAACAACGAAAGAATTAGTATGACAACCAAGGAAGAGATCTTGAGCGAAACACCGTAACAGTTGAAAAGGACGATGAGAAGAAAAAGAAACATCGGGTAAGAATTAGGAAATGAATGAAGAAGCTTGAGAGAATTTAGATGCAAGTGAACGAAAAATCGCGAGTTTAATAGAGGATATTTGAATGATGCACCGTCAAGATAGGAGAATGATAACTGACAGCTGAGAATGAATAAACCTGAATTGATGGACTCTGGATAAACAAACTGAAAAGGCTCCTGAATTACTCCGTAGTTTGAAAAGAATATCTCACAATCGCAAATAATTATGAGAGGATGGCAACAAGATAGAATCGCGAATTTTGAAGAGAATGGAGAAAGATTGAGAGAAAAAATTTCTTCGGTCTTCAAATGACGACGAGAAACACCACCAAGAATTATTGAGGCACTCCGGAAGAATCAAAACGAAGAGGTTGAACCAACGATGAAAAGAATTTGGAAGATCTTGGAGAAGACATTTGACTGATGATAACTCATTCTTACGTCAAACTTTAAAAGTAATTTAGGATAGCTCCGGGAAATAAGAAGAGTCAGCTAAGATCCTGGGAAAATACCTGTGGGTTAGGGCCCACTCAAAAGAAACACCGTTGAGGGATTTAAAAGATAGATTGCACCGGTTGAATTAAATGACTTGAATGAGATAACAACCTCGAAAGATCTTGAACAAATGCAGAGTGGAAAACATGAATCTTCGAGATATCTTGAGCACACCGGCATAATTGAATAGCGAGAGGTGAATGATAAAGAGGTGCACAGGTAAGAAAAGGTATTTGAAATGAGGAAAAAGGATATGATCAACACCAAAAGCTTGAATTGGGTCCATCGGAGAAGAAAAGAATGAAGAATGACAAACTAGTAGAACATCTCCTTGAGAACCACCGGGTAAGAATATTGACGAAAAAGAATGGAGTGACTTCACATGAGTTGAATGGATACCCGATGAAGAAATCTGGGTCCTCGAAGAAACAAAAAGGGAGGGAGGGTGGGAAAAAGAAAGACAACTTGGAGATGGATGAAACGAACGCCGTTGAGAGAGCTGATACTTGATCTTGCAGATGTTGAAATGATCGGATCCACTTGAGGAGAGACACACCGGTTGAAAAGAAATTGAAATGAGAAACTCGATGATCGAGAAGGATTAGTATTCACATAGAAATATGAGAACACCATTTGGGGAAGGTATGGAATCAACATTTGACTTTGAAGCAACTCGAATACCACAACTCAAAACAAAAACAAAGGGATTGGCTTGCGGAATAAGCCGGAACAAACATATGATAGAGATTTCGTCCGAAGTTTTCGTGGTGGGGCCTACATGGGCTCGATCGTACAGCACCATCATGTACAAGGCAGTGCACATGACATACGAAGCGTCCCCGAGTCGGCATAGCCAAGGACTCTTTAAGACACAATGAGACCACTGTAAAACTGACCGTGAATAGGCGGACCACTAGACGTCGAACCCCAATTTCATATCATACATCTGTCGGAAAGATATCCTAAGAGCTACTTGAATTCCCACCTATGAAACTCCCGAACCTTTCCGGTTATGCAATCAGGTGTTGGGGATACAGGGGAAGCATAATATCTCACCCAAACTAGCAAATCCTACATCCAGCTGTATCCATCCTTCAACACATAACCAAGAAAAACTTCGGAAACCATCTACCTCAACCTTCGAAAAGCATCCGTTATACAAGTTATGGCGATACTCCCGAACTCCTGCCCCAGTACTAGGTGGCGTCGAGGTTATCTCACCAACGAACTGCATAAAAGAGATTTTCGATGTCGGTGTACTAAACTCAGGTATTCCAGAACTGCAACGATAAAATTATGATGACAACACCTCAGAGCTCAACTCCCCGGGACACTTCCACTAAACCCCTGACAGGAGGCACCAAGTCAATGTTCTCATCATAAAACCATCGGAATGATTCCAAGATACCCGCGTGATCCTAAAAAAAATTTAGTGAAATTTGAGAAGAGAGGAAGTCAAAACTCTACGTCAGGATGCCTTACCAGAGCGATGAGGAGACTGGGAAGTAAAAAGAATTCCTAAACTCTCCGATATATAATTCCTAAAGACTCAAAACATTTTTCTAGACACAACTCGGCCGCTAAAAACGATCAAGCAATGGGGCTCCTAAGGTCGGGGAAGGCTCTGATACCAACTTGTAACACCCTCGATGCGACTATAGCTCCCACGTGTCGAGGCACGACTTAGAGACATAATCGCATTGAAGGCATATGTCGCAAGTTAGGCAATCTTCACTACATCCCATGTAATAAGAATAATAAAGGGGAGATAACATAGTTGGCTTACACTCGCCACGTCAATCAAGAACATAAATAACATTACATCATCCAAACACTCATGGCCCGACTACGGCGCCAAAATAAAAGAGAACCCAACATGCGACACGGTCCCAATCACCCCCAACTAGGCACCACTACTGATCATCGGGAAAGGAAACATAGTATCGTTGAGAGTCTTCGTCGAACTCCCAATTGAGCTCATACGCGTCTCCTGGAGCGGAATCATCAGGCCCTGCATCTGGTGTAATGGTAAACTATGAGCCACAGGGACTCAGCAATCTCGCACCCTCGCGATCAAGACTATTTAAGCTTATAGGTAAGGCAAGGTAAAATATGAGTGAAGCTGCAACAAGCGACTAGCAAGTATGGTGGCTAACTTATTCGCAAAAGAGAGCGAGAAGAGGAGGCAAGGCACGAGCGAGAAACTAGAGAGGAACCTGCGCAAACATTACTCCAACACCGTGTCCACTTCCCGGACTCCGCCGAGAAGAGGCCATCACAGTAACACACTCGGTTGATTCATTTTAGTTAAGTTAAGGTTCAAGTTATCTACAACCGGACATTACCAAATTCCCATCTGCCCATAACCGCGGGCACGGCTTTCAAAAGTTCAATCCCTGCAGGGGAGTCCCAACTTGGCCCATGACAAGCTCTCACGGTCAACAAAGGAATAGACCTCCTCCCAAGACGTTCCGATCAGACTCGGTATCTCGGTAACTCAAGACACTTCGACAGGTTAAAACAAGACCAGCAACACCACCCAAACGTGCCGACAAATCCCGATAGGAGCTGCACATATCTCTTTCTCAGGGCACACTCAGATTGTCTTAGGTACGGGTAGGCCAACCCAGAGTTGCCCCTGGTGGCCACCGGTAGCTGACAGGTGGACCAACACTCAGAGGAGCACTGGCCCGAGGGGGGTTAAAATAAGATGACCCTTGAGTCTACAGAACCCAAGGGAAAGAAAAGGCTAGGTGGCAAATGGTAAAACCAATGTTGGGCATTGCCGGAAAAGCTTTAATCAAGGTGAAATATCAAGGGGTTCCCATTATAACCCAACCGCGTAAGGAACGCAAAATCCGGGAACATAACACCGATATGACGGAAACTAGGGCGCCAAGAGTGGAACAAAACACTAGGCGGGAGGCCGAGCCTTCCACCCTTTACCAAGTATATAGATGCATTAAGATAACATAGCAATATAATGATATCCCAACAAGTAAATAAATGTTCCAACAAGGAACGGCCTCCAATCTTCACCTGCAACTAGCAACGCTATAAGAGGGGCTGAGCAAGGCGGTAACATAGCCAATCAACGGTTTGCTAGGACAATGGTGGGTTAGAGGTTTGACATGGAAATTTGGGAGGCTTTCAAGCAAGTGGTAGGCATCGTAGCAATGGCATAACAAAAGAGCGAGCAAACTAGCATAGCAAAGATAGTAGTGATTTCGAGGGTATGATCATCTTGCCTGCACAGTTGTCAGAGTTGACTGGATCCTCAAAAGCAAACTCAACGGGCTCCTCGTTAGCGAACTCGTCTCCCGGCTCTACCCAAACAAGACAAACAAGCAACAAGGATACAATCAACCACGTGCAAACTCAAACAACACAATGCAAAGATGATATGCTATGCGGGATGCGATGCGGGATGCAAAATGCAAGATATGACAGGAAATGCATGGAACTGGCCTCAACATGGAAAACCAAGTGTGCCACTGGAAAGATGAGATGAAATCGCTTGAAAACGATATAAATAACACCGGAATCGGAGTTACGGTTTGGAAATGGCAAGCGATTCAAAAACGACACCGGTCTGCGATTTACAGCAAGTAGGCATCTAAATGCAATGAGATGAACATGCTACAGCACCCAAATATGACATCAAAATACATGGCAGGGAAGCATTCAAGATGCTTAACAAAAGTCTAGCACTGAGCTACGGCCAATTCATCCACTAACAGGTTCAAACAAGCATGGCAAAAACGTAAATGGTAAAACAGATCTCAGACTTAGTGAAATTAACACTTGTCTGGAATTTCAGATCATATAGCCCTCTTCGGAGCAATAAAACAACATGCTACAGGACCTGAACATGACAAAGAAAGACATGGCATGGAGCTACTCAACAAGCTTAACAAAAGTCCCTTAGTGACCTTGAGCCAAAAGGGATCACAAAATATACTAACAAGCACACGAACATAGCAAAAACATAATCAGTTTTCAGACTTAGTGAAAACTGGGACATGCTGAAACATAACTCACGAAGGCATGTTTACGAGCTCGATGCACTCACCACGGTGCAAGTCATGGCAAGCAAGCATACACCCATTAATAAGGCACAAAATCAGCTAGACATGGCAAGAACAATGGCATAGCATGCACGGATCAACTACAATAACATCGGCAAAATCGCAAACAAGTTGACGATCTGCCCAGATTCACAACGAAGCAAAAGTAGAGCTCGATTGACTCAAGCTAGGGTGCTCCATAATTTGCAAACAAAGACATGGATGGATAGAGCATAACATGATTAACAAAACTCCTTTACTGATCATCCTCAAAAGAGGCACGGATCACTAGGAAACAAGCTGAACATATGGCATCATGAACTAAATAATCCCAGACTTAGTGAAAACTACTAAGTCCCTGAAAACAGATTTACCGGGTGCCTCACTTTGCAAGCTTGCACAAGTCACCACACACATCCTAAAAATGCATGGGTTGCACCTCTGGAAAGATAACAAGATGCTTAACAAAACATATGAAGGACTCACAGGCATATCATGCACACAATAATCATGGCAAAAATGACAAAAGTCTAAGATGAACTAGCAGATCTGACAATTAACTCAAAGCCCTCTTCTAACAGCATTTCGGGCATCAAGATGACTCAAATGAAAATGATGCAATGGAATGAAATGATGTACTCTCTGAGATGAACATTTTGATATGCTATATGCATGAATCGGAGCTACGGATGCAAAGTTACGGAGCTGAACATGCACTATGGATCTGGATATGGGACTTAGAAGAAATTTACCCCGGAGTCAACGGCGGATGAGGATATCCGGGACGAGGAGATCCGGGCGGCGCGGGGCTGTGTTTGGATGGAGGGAGTGGTGGATCTGGTCCCGGTTGGCGCGGATGACGAGGACGGCCGTGGAGCTCGCCGGAGTTGGGGGAGATGGCCGGAATCGTCGAATCCGACGAGGACGGCGGGGCGGCGAGGCGATGCGGGCGGCGCCGGCGATGCACACGGCGGGGCCGGAAAAGTGCGGCGGCGGCGCATGACGAGACGGGCGGCGGGAGGCGGCAGAGGTGGCGGCGACCGGGCGGCAGCAGGTGGCGAAGAGCGGCGGCGGGGCGGAGCTGCAATGGCGCGGCGGCGGAGCGGCTGCGCCGGCGAGAGGCGAGGCGGCGGGGCGCGAAGCTCTCGAGGGCATGTGGGGCAGAATCGGCAGGGCCGAGAGTGCTTCAGGCCGGTGGCTCGGCGGGTCCTCCTTGGGCCACGGCGGGCCTCGACGGCGCCGGTGGGAGGAGAGAGGGAGTGCGCGGCTGAGGTGCGGACTCCGGTTGTTCATGTGGGAGGCGGGTGCCGGGCTGACGTGGCGCTCCCGATTGCCCCGGAGCGAGGTGGCAGCGGCGGGTGGACACGTCTCGGCGCGGCGTGACGCGTCCGGCGGCGCGAGAGGGGAGTTTTAGGGTTTCATCCGCGAATTTTCGGAGGGGGTATTTATATAGGTAGAGGGAGCTAGGAGAGTCCAAATGAGGTGCGGTTTTCGGCCACGCGATCGTGATCGAACGCTCTAGATGATGGAGAGGTTTAGGTGGGTTTTGGGCCAAATTGGAGGGGTGTTGGGCTGCAACACACACGAGGCCTTTTCGGTCCCTCGGTTAACCGTTGGAGTATCAAACGAAGTCCAAATGATCCCTCGGTTAACCGTTGGGGTACCAAACGAAGTCCAAATGATACGAAACTTGACAGGCGGTCTACCGGTAGTAAACCAAGGCCGCTTGGCAAGTCTCGGTCCAATCCGGAAATGTTTAATCCCCACACATGAAATAAAGGTAGAAATGACCACCGGAGGAGAACGAAGCGCCGGAATGCAAAACGGACAACGGGGAAAATGCACGAATGCATGCGATGAATGTGTATGCAAATGCAATGCACATGATGACATGGCAAGATGCAACACACAAGCAAATGACATGGCAACGACGGCGAATAACTGCACGACACCTGGCACATCGGTCTCGGGGCGTTACAGGGCACCAATCTGTCTTGTGCCTAGCGATGAAACGTCTGGGAAACTCAAGGCACACGATTTTTAGTCCGCAAAAGCATTGTCATCAATCACCAAAACACCTTAGGGATAAATATGCCCTTACAATGTGCGTCAAACCCTATGCATAGAATACCCCAATGTCACCGCGGGAATCCGCGAGTTGAATGCCAAAACATATATCAAGTAAATCAATACGATACCCCATTGTCACCACGAGTATTCATATGCAAGACATATATCAAGTGCTCTCAAATTCATAAAAGTATTCAATCCGATAACAATGAAATCTCAAAGGGAAAAACTCAATTCATCACAACAAAATAGAGAGGGTAAAACACCATACGATCTGACTATAGTAACAAAGCCCGCGATACATCAAGATCGTGACATCTCAAGAACACGAGAGAGAGAAATTAAACACATAGCTACTGGTACAAACCCTCATCCCCAAGGGTGGACTACTCCCTCCTCATTGTAGTGACCGCCAGGATGATTCCCCCCTCCAGCAGGGTGCCGGAACGGGGTCTAGATTGGTTTTCGGTGGCTACAAAGCCTTGCGGCGGCGGAACTTCTGATCTAGGATAACCCCGAGGGTTTTTCAAATATTGGGGAACTAGCAGTGTGTCCCGCGCATTTGCGCGGCTAGATTTTCAATGTGCTATACTTTTTCCCTATATATATATTCAATTAGCTCTTCATTGTTAGCATGCCTTTAGGTCCACATAGAAATTAATATGCTAAAACATATAGATAAGGGTTTTTTGATGTTGTCCCCCATCATGTCATTTTCCGAATGGCTCCATGCTATTTTTGTATTCAACTATTTGCTCCATTATCACTCATATATTAGTCAGTAAAGAAACATTAATAGGGTGTAGCCGGTATGTAAGCTTTAGTAAAAATTATTTCATTTTCATATTATTTTTTCGATTAGTAATTTTTCATAAGTATCTTGGTATGTGACTGCTCCCTGTCCATTGGGGTATTTTCAATAATTCTAAGAAATTCCCTGAAAGATTGAGTAAGATTTAGCTTGGTTTTGCACGCTCCATCGCTGGTTATATTGTAGTCATTAGTATTGATTTGCGCAACATAATGTATGAAGACGAATCCCCAGATGTTCATCTTACTCTAGTTACCTCGGTGGGTTGGCCATCCAGCCAATGTGATTGCCACCGGTGTTTATTAAATATTCCTAAAACACCCTCTTAGCAATCTTGTCTTTCTTTAGTTGTTTTGATAAATCCCATAATTAGGTACACATCTGAAATGATTCAAAATTTACCTAGTTTGCTGCTTTCAAAATTTGCTGATGTGACAATGATATCATTTTTATTTATTTGTGTGCTACGTTTGCTTTCACACATAATGTGCTAGCATCTATCAACTGTTTTCTCTTTCCCATATCATCCGGGTCATGAATTATGTATTTTATTCCATGCTTGTTGCTAGATACCATTGTGCGTGTGTTAATGATATAACCATGTTCATCTGTAATGTACGTACATCTTGAGATAATACAATTTCCTCTTGATGAATTTTTTCACAAACGTACTTACTTTGGATCATGTGCGATATCAGAAAGTTGATGGTATTGATGTTGGTGGCTCGACGTGCAAAATCATAGGCACAATTTTCTCATCAGAACCGTAACTATTTTCCCATAAAAAGAATAGCACATATTTCACTCTGTTCCACTACTACACACGCCCTAGTTTCTATGTATATATATTTCCATGGACAATCTTCTAGAATTGTTTTACAAAACTAACTTCGAGCACACTGATCGTTTGTATCTGAATATGTAGCATGTCCTGTTTCTCGTACGACATTGGTTGCTTCCGCAAAAAAAACCATTGGTTGAATTGCATTATTTTCTCACTTAGTGCAATTCTATGTTCAAAAGCTTTCGCACATGCTCATCATAATCAAATTTCTAGTGTTCCTTTGTCCAAGTTAGGAAACATAATTATCTATTCATTTTCACACGTTGGACATAGTATAGAAACCTAATTGCAAGCACTTTTTGTCATTTTGTATTTAATATTTCATAAATAAATTAGATGATAAGTGTTATATATATTATAGATTTATAAAATAGGCATGTACTTCCGATCCACCTAATAAGAGTTGTATATTAAATATAGATTTTAGCATGTTGTAAATTATTTTCATATTGTTTAATAATATTTTTTGTATAGTGTACTAACACTGCGATAATTAATATGGATCTGAGAGACTAATATAAATATATTACTAATATAGTGTAAATTCTATATAATTCTCGTACTTTGGTGTAACACGCGAGTATTGTTAGTTGATCACCTAATATGCGTGTGGTCGATCTAGCTCTTAGATTATCAGCGCCATAGAGTAAGTCCCCAACCTTGACTTAAGAGAAAATATCATATGGTTATTTAATATTTTTGAATTTACATTGCCAGGTTATAGTCCATGTCTCCATAGGCATGGCTTTTGTGCATGCATATACCTCAGCCGGCCCACCGGATGACAGCCAGCTTATCCATCTTAGTAGCAGTGGAGTCTATTTGATTACCACTATTAATTGTTTCCTCTATTTAGCAGGCATTAATTACATGCTTGTACTCAGGCATGTACTCCGTCTACATGTAACGCTCCGGTGCCTTTAGAATCTGTTGTAGAGTCCAACGTACACACATTTGGCAGTTTCTGTTTGAATCCTTCATAGAATCTACATGGACCACGATCATGCAGACCTGATGACCGCAAGTCTTTGCACACATGCATCATATATATGTTTATACGTGACGGTGCAATATCCTGTTAGATACACGTTAGCATGTTATGTAAAATCTTTTAAATCTCAGCCATTATTATTTTAATCAAACAGTGGGAATAATATTAGCATATGTGGATCAATGTATATATGTTTATACGTGACGGTGCAATATCCTATTAGATACACGTTAGCATGTTACGTAAAATATTTTAAATCTCAGCCATTATTATTTTAATCAAACGGTGGGAATAATATTAGCATATGTGGATCAATGTGATGTCTTATTTGCCTCTTGTCTTAATTATATAATAGATTTATAGGCAAAGAGGGGGTGTGGGAGGCCATTGAGGTGGGCACAACCCACTTGGGCATGCCTGGGCCCCCAGGCGTGCCCTGTGGGTTGTGCCCCCCTTGGGGCACCCCGCAGGTGCTGCTCTGGCCAAATGGATGTCTTCTGGTCCATAAAAAATCAAAAAAAAGTTTCACATGTCTGGACTCCGTTTGATATTGATTTCCTGCGATGTAAAAAACAAGCAAAAAATAGCAACTGGCACTGGGCACTGGGTCAATAGGTTAGTCCCAAAAATGATATAAAGTTGCTATAAAATGATTGTAAAACATCCAAGAATGATAATATAACAGCATGAATACTTCATAAATTATAGATGCGTTGGAGACGTATCATTAGCTTCCTCATAAAATGTTTAGTTTGTTATTTATAGTACATTAGTAAGAACTTGTAGCATTGTTGTAGTTAATTAAAGCTTCTGATGTTTCAGAATTTGGTTGTTGTCTCAGTAGCAATTAATTCATTTGCACATTGATCTTTTTGAGAAGATATGTCATAATTAACCCGTTTCTTCAGTTTTTCAAAATAAGCATTGGTGATTTTCTATGTTGCTATAAACCCATTTCCCCTACAATTGTTACTGATCTAGTTTTAAATATTATAGGATGAACGGAAGTGTTCTTACCTGGAGTGGGTTGATCAAGAGTGGCCATAGTCTTTGAAGATGTGCCTAGCAAAGCTTTGGAGCATGTATGAGGAAGAGAATAGAGGTAGGCTTAGAGAAAGTGTTGTCAATGCTGAAGAATATTTGAAGATGTGGGATAAAAATAGGAAGGTGGAGAATGAGCTCAGATTTTTTAAATCAGACTTTGCTAAGAAGGTGATGGTGAAGGAGGAGGCACTTTCCCAGTTGGCCAGTGCAAAACAGGTTCTCAATAAACTGAAAGCAAAGGTGGATAAGATGAGCCTGGATGATCTCGATTAGGGAAATGAATATATTGTTCTAATATTGTTCTTATGAAGCTGAACTAGTTATATGTTGTAATGTGCTGTTTTTAGGTAGCTATCGTACTGCGATGTTAAAATATATTTATGTGTCTGATATGAAATGGGAAATAGCTGTTTGATATGAAATGTGAATTTGCGTAATACTGGAATTATTAATTATAAACTAATAAACCTGCTAAATGGGTCATGGAACATTGCAAACGGTTCTAGCAGTAAAAGCGCTTGTGATGGATAGCCCAATGCCACACAGTTTTCTTCATCAAATCGTGTGTGATGTAGTTGAATAAAAGCAAACGGTTAACCGAGGCAGAGCATGTGTGATAGTTACACCTATCACACACGAGCCTATACATAAAATTGTGTGGGATGTACATACGAACGAAAACGTTTTCCCTGGATCGATTGTGTGGGATGTACATACGAACGGAAACGTTTTCCCTGGATTGACTGTGTGGGATGTGCATTAGAACGGAAACATATTCCTTGGACTGACTATGTGGAATGTACATAACAAATGGAAACATTTGTTTGGGACTGACTATGTGGGATGTACTTACGACCTGAACCGATTGGGCCTGTATAATGGTATTTGACCGCTCGCCTGTCGCACACGACCTCATTTTGATGAGTGTGTGTGTGCCAGGAGAGCCTATCCCCGACGGTTTCTGGGTCGTGTGGGAAGGACCCCCTATCGCAGTCACTCACTAGGCGACAGTTCAGAACACCTTCGTGGAAAGGGGGTTAAAAACCGTTTGTATAGCACCTCGTTGTATCAGTGCCTTAATGTCCCGTTTAACAGTTCGTCCCGAAATTAGTTTCAGCCTGTCAGCGGCCCCGTCTACATATGGACGTCTTTCGGCCCGGTTTCACTTTCGGCCATTTAAAGGCCTGAGTTGCACTTTGGCCTAATTCTGGTCTGTAGTGATTTTTGTCCTCTTAACGGCCCGTAGTCTTCATGGATACATTCTAGCCCAAACTGCCTATCGGCCCGTTAAAGGCCCTTGATAGTGTTGGACCTAATTTTGGACCGTTATACATCCGGCCTACTTCTAGCTCGTCATGTAATTGGGTCAGCCAAGGCCCAAAAATATTTCAGCCTATTAATGGCCCGTCATACCAATGGGCCAATAATGGGCCGATGTATATTACAGCCTGCTGTTGGCCTATGATTTGTTCTCCACAATTAAGGCTCAATTTAG
>NC_053025.1:436631574-436649371 GCF_003073215.2 Triticum urartu | reverse complement strand
GACGGTCCTTGCCTTCAGGCGGACCCTTCGTTGCGACGTCGATGGCCTTCATCTTTCCCCAGAATGTCTTGACTCGGGCAAGGGCCATCCGTGCACCTTCAATGCACGCCAATCGCTTCGCACATCGATTCGCGGCACCACATCGACAAGCTTCTGCACCAAACCGAAATAGCTACTCGGCGCAGGCTCGGTTGGCCACAGCCGATTATAACATCCTTCATGGCAGCGCCAGATACCCTATGAAGTTCGGCCCATTGGGACATCTGTTCATTGAGCAGCAGCGGGCGCTTCGACGCACCAACTGTGACCAAAAAAGCTTCTCCGTTGCATATCCAGCTCGCGCTTGGTAATATCCGCGCTGCATCGGAAGAACTCTTCGGCAAGTCCAAATACTCGTCCGAAGAACTCCACACTTGGTTCAGCTGAGCATAGTCCGGGTCCGAACTTAGTCTGCAGCAGAAAAGGCTTTCCAGCCACTATCTCTTTCGCCTGCCGAACCTCCTCACGGAGTGCTCTGGACTCTGATCGCGCTTCTCTTGCCTCCTGTCGGGCCTTGTCCAGTTCAGCCGTTAAGGCTTTATTCTCCTTCTCAAGAAATTCGCAGCGGCCAGTAGCATTCTCCAAAGTGAGTGTCATCATGGATACCTTCTCCTCACCCTGGCATCGCGCAGCTTGTTCGGCCTTCAGTTCAACCAATGCTCCTTCAGCAGCAGCATCACTAAACCGTGCCCGCTCCTTGGGCCGGATTAGCTCCGCCCGAAGAGCCTCCACGGCGGCAGCACTATCTACATTTCATGCAAGGTAGTCACAGTCGGGATTCGGAGTCGGATTGATTTTTCTTAGACAGAATCAAAATGTAGTATCAAGTCGTGGAATCGAGGATTCTACTTGATTTACTCAAATAAGATATTTTGTATCCATGGATTTATATGGGTTCTATAGAGTTTTGACACTAAATATAGAGCAAAGACGTACACATCAATGCTAGTTCTATTCCACTTCTTTTTATGGCTAACCTACTATTAGCTTGGATGTATGGAACATATATGAGGCAAATATACAGAACATTGAAATCTTCGACGCACGATATTTACTTACGGTTTTTTTAGAATACGTGAATAGCTGATCACTTGTATATCTGCCCTATAGTGCCAAACCTTGAAGAGTCTTGCTCTCCTTCTCCGATCAATCTTGACGCATCCTCCTTCCCACACCAATTCCATTTGTTGACAAGTCTGTTCCTCAATTTGATCTAGGTTTTGAGAGCCAGATCAAAGGTGTCGGCGGCTGAGCATTTGGGCTTGGGAGGGGAATAAAGGGCCATGAGGCATGTGAAAATGGTTTGGATGATGGCATACTATTCTGGTACAACTAAACAAACGACTTAGATAAATTAGTAGAATCGGACATAGTCCATCGCATAGTCGGGATTCTACAGTTTTGTACATGATTCTATGATTTGGATCGCGAGTCAACATGGATTCTACCTAATCCGGATTCATAGTGGGACTTGGATCGACATGGTTCCGTAGGATCGTGAAGTCGTAGGATTCTAGGAGTCGAGTCGGGATTCTAACTACCTTGATTTCATGCACATTTCATATGAAGCTCTTTCCCGTGTCAAGCACACTGGTGTAAAGAATGCTTGAAATACATACCTTGCGAGTCGTCAAGATGCCTGTTGATCAATGCAACGTCATCCTCCACAATATCCATCTTTTGCTACAGTTCGGCCACTTCCGTATTCCGGATAGCCACGGGAGGGGAAGAAGCCTGTATTTCAAATTAACCCAAGGTTAATACCCGAGCATATCTCTTTGATCCTCCGATCGCTTCCTTCGGAAGACAATCTGAGTCTCAGGGGCTACTGCATATACAACAGGTGCATTCTGTCAATAAAATTCAATTGACAAAGCTACATCACAAACCTCAAAACCTCTTACAAGGCTCGTGAAGGCCTCGTTCAATCCACTCTTCGCGGATAGAACCCTTTTGACCACCATAGCCATCAAGGTACGGTGCTCTTCTGAAATAGATGCTCATCATAGCAAGCCCGTCAGCATTTCCGGCGCTCCTGGGTCATCGGAAACCGCCGCCGGAGTATGGCATTCTTGTGAAGAAACCCGCTTACTTGCCTCCAGAATCGTCTCCGGTTGTAAACCGGACGGTTCGGGGACGCTAGTCTTGATCCCGGAACCCCGAGTGATAGAGGCACCGCCTTCGGGTAAGGCCTCCTTCGTTTCTTGTACTACTTGGTGTTCGGGAGGAGCCCTTCGGGACGATACCTCGGTATCATCCCCCTATTGGGCGATGAGGCCGGAGAAGGCGTGTCACTCTCCATCATCTTTGGAAGAAGATCTCCCGAGGAGGAGGACGATTGAGAAGCACCGCACGTTAACCTGCATGGCCGAACATATATCGGATGTTTACTTCACTAATAGGAAAATAATGAGGTGCGTTTAAAGTACCCCAGCCTTGCTTACAGTTTGCCTCGAGGTTCGTCCTCATCATCAAGCTCGACGGCAGCCTCGCTCGTCTGGCCCAAGCCGCTCGACGACTATGTTTTTCCTCTATTGGAAGCCTCCCCCTCCTGATCTTCGGAGGCGTCCCTCTTCTTGCCCTGGAGGGCGCCCTTTGCACTCTTACCCTTGGGCAAAAGAATTTCGGTTTCCCCAAACGCAGCCACCTGGTACGGTGTCGGCATCAGCATTCTCGTCAGCAGGGCGGTCGCAGGGCCTTCGGGAAGAGGCGTTGGACACCAGATTAGCACCGCTTTCTTTATCCAGTCCTGTACAGGGACAGATTGTTCAGTATCTTGTTAAGAGATGCCTGAATGGAAGATGCTCGGATATCGAGTACTTACCGAAGTGTCTGGATGATTGCAGTCAAGACCAACGTCTTCGGTGGTGTCCGGCCATTGCTCTTGTTCCCCGAAATATAATTTCCACATTCCTTCATGCGTAGTGCCGAAGAAGTGATGTAGAGTCCGCTGCCCTTCTGGGTTAAACTCCCGCATACGAAGAGGCCGCCGCTGACATGGCAGGATCCGGTGGACTAGCATTACTTGAATGACATTCACAAGATCGATGGCCTTCTCGGTAAGGCTTCGGATGCGACTTTGCAGAGTCTGCACTTCATCAACGGATCCCAAGTACAATCCCTTATTGACCCATGAAGCGAGCTGAATTGGAGGACCGGGTCGGAACACAGGTGTAGCCGCCCACTTGGAGCCCCGCGGCTCGTTGATATAAAACCACCCCTGTTGCCATAGGTCGGGAGATTTGGCGAAAGATCCTTTGGGCCAAACCGCGCCGGCCAGCTTGCCTATTATGACGCTGTCGCACTCTGCCTGCTCCTCCTCTGCCACTTGCGGCCTCACACCAAAGGTCTTGAGCCACAAACCAATGTGTGGAGGAGTCCAGAGTAAGGCCTCACATGTGACGGTAAATGTCGAGATGAGGAGAACAGAGTCCGGGGGCAGATCGTGAAAATCTAGCCCATAGTAGAACATGACCCCCAGATGAAGGGGTTAAGCGCGAACCCTAGCCCGTGAAGGAAGTGGGATACAAATAGTACCCTCTCGCCAGATCTGGGGGTCGGTATGTGATACGTCTCCAACGTATCTATAATTTTTGATTGCTCCATGCTATATTATTCTATTTTGGACATTATTGGGCTTTATTATCACTTTATATTATTTTTGGGACTAACCTATTAACCGAGGCCCAGCCCAGAATTGCTGTTTTTTTGCCTATTTCAGAGTTTCGCAGAAAAAGAATATCAAACGGAGTCCAAACGGAATGAAACCTTCGGGAACGTGATTTTTGGAACGAACAAGATCCAGGAGACTTGGACCCTACGTCAAGCAACCAACAGGGAAGCCACGAGGTAGGGGGCGCGCCTACCCCCCCCCTCCCCAGGCGCGCCCTCCACCCTCGTGGGCCCCCTGTTGCTCCACCGATGTACTCCTTCCTCCTATATATACCCATGTACCCCCAAACAATCAGATATGCAGCCAAAAACCTAATTCCACCGTCGCAACTTTCTGTACCCATGAGATCCCATCTTGGGGCCTGTTCCGGAGCTCCGCCGGAGGGGGCATCGATCACGGAGGGCTTCTACATCAACACCATAGCCCCTCTGATGAAGTGTGAGTAGTTTACCTCAGACCGTCGGGTCCATAGTTATTAGCTAGATGGCTTCTTCTCTCTTTTTGGATCTCAATACAATGTTCTCCCCCTCTCTTGTGGAGATCTATTCGATGTAATGTTCTTTTGCGGTGTGTTTGTTGAGACCGATTAATTGTGGGTTTATGATCAAGTTTATCTATGAACAATATTTGAATCTTCTGAATTCTTTTATGTATGATTGGTTATCTTTGCAAGTCTCTTCAAATTATCAGTTTGGTTTGGCCTACTAGATTGATCTTTCTTGCAATGGGAGAAGTGCTTAGCTTTGGGTTCAATCTTGCGGTGTCCTTTCCCAGTGACAGTAGTGTTGGGGAACGTAGTAATTTTCAAAAAAATTCCTACGCACATGCAAGATCATGGTGATGCATAGCAACGAGAGGGGAGAGTGTTGTCTACGTACCCTCGTAGACCCGAAAGCGGAAGCGTTAGCACAACGCGGTTGATGTAGTCGTACGTCTTCACGATCCGACCGATCAAGTACCGAACGCACGGCACCTCCGAGTTCTGCACACGTTCAACTCGATGACGTCCCTCGAACTCCGATCCAGCCGAGCTTTGAGGGAGAGTTCCGTCAGCACGACGGCGTGGTGACGATGATGATGTTCTACCGATGCAGGGCTTCGCCTAAGCACCGCTACGATATGAATCGAGGTGGATTATGGTGGAGGGGCACCGCACACGGCTAAGAGATCAAGAGATCAATTGTTGTGTCTTTGGGGTGCCCCCTGCCCCCGTATATAAAGGAGTGGAGGAGGGGGAGGGCCGGCCCTCTCTATGGCGCGCCCTAGGGGAGTCCTACTCCCACCGGGAGTAGGATTCCCCCTTTCCTAGTAGAACTAGGAGCCCTTCCAAGTAGTAGGAGTAGGAGGGAAGGAAAGGGAAGGGAAAAGGAGAAGGAAGGAAGGGGGCGCCCCCCTCCCTAGTCCAATTCGGACCAGCCCATGGGGAGGGGTGCGGCCACCCTTTGAGGCCTTTCTCTCCTTTCCCGTATGGCCCATTAAGGCCCAATACGAATTCCCGTAACTCCCCGACTTCCCGAAAATACCCGAATCACTCGGAACCTTTCCGATGTCCGAATATAGTCGTCCAATATATCGATCTTTACGTCTCGACCATTTCGAGACTCCTCGTCATGTCCCCGATCTCATCCGGGACTCCGAACTCCTTCGGTACATCAAAACACATAAACTCATAATATAACCATCATCGAACTTTAAGCGTGCGGACCCTACGGGTTCGAGAACTATGTAGACATGACCGAGACACGTCTCCGGTCAATAACCAATAGCGGAACCTGGATGCTCATATTGGCTCCTACATATTCTACGAAGATCTTTATCGGTCAAACCGCATAACAACATACGTTGTTCCCTTTGTCATCGGTATGTTACTTGCCCGAGATTCGATCGTCGGTATCTCAATACCTAGTTCAATCTCGTTACCGGCAAGTCTCTTTACTCGTTCCGTAATACATCATCCCGCAAATAACTCATTAGTTGCAATGCTTGCAAGGCTATAGAGTGATGTGCATTACCGAGTGGGCCCAGAGATACCTCTCCGACAATCGGAGTGACAAATCCTAATCTCGAAATACGCCAACCCAACAAGTACCTTCGGAGACACCTGTAGAGCACCTTTATAATCACCCAGTTACGTTGTGACGTTTGGTAGCACACAAAGTGTTCCTCCGGTAAACGGGAGTTGCATAATCTCATAGTCATAGGAACATGTATAAGTCATGAAGAAAGCAATAGCAATAAACTAAACGATCAAGTGCTAAGCTAACGGAATGGGTCAAGTCAATCACATCATTCTCCTAATGATGTGATCCCGTTAATCAAATGACAACTCTTTGTCTATGGCTAGGAAACATAACCATCTTTATCAACGAGCTAGTCAAGTAGAGGCATACTAGTGACACTCTGTTTGTCTATGTATTCACACATGTATCATGTTTCCGGTTAATACAATTCTAGCATGAATAATAAACATTTATCATGATATAAGGAAATAAATAATAACTTTATTATTGCCTCTAGGGCATATTTCCTTCAGTCTCCCACTTGCACTAGAGTCAATAATCTAGTTCACATCGCCATGTGATTTAACCAATAGTTCACATCACCATGTGATTAACACCCATAGTTCACATCGTCATGTGACCAACACCCAAAGGGTTTACTAGAGTCAATAATCTAGTTCACATCGCTATGTGATTAACACCCAAAGAGTACTAAGGTGTGATCATGTTTTGCTTGTGAGAGAAGTTTAGTCAACGGGTCTGCCACATTCAGATCCGTAAGTATTTTGCAAATTTCTATGTCAACAATGCTCTGCACGGAGCTATTCTAGCTAATTGCTCCCACTTTCAATATGTATCCAGATTGAGATTTAGAGTCATCTGGACCAGTGTCAAAATTTGCATCGACGTAACCCTTTACGACGAACCTTTTTGTCACCTCCATAATCGAGAAACATATCCTTATTCCACTAAGGATAATTTGACCGCTGTCCAGTGATCTACTCCTAGATCACTATTTGTACTCCCTTGCCAAAAACAGTGTAGGGTATACAATAGATCTGGTACACAGCATGGCATATTTTATAGAACCTATGGCCAAGGCATAGGGAATGACTTTCATTCTCTCTCTATCTTCTGCCGTGGTCGGGCTTTTGAGTCTTACTCATCTTCACACCTTGTAACACAGGCAAGAACTCTTTCTTTGACTGTTCCATTTTGAACTACTTCAAAATCTTGTCAAGGTATGTACTCATTGAAAAACTTATCAAGCGTCTTGATCTATCTCTATAGATCTTGATGCTCAATATGTAAGCAGCTTCACCGAGGTCTTTCTTTGAAAAACTCCTTTCAAACACTCCTTTATGCTTTGCAGAATAATTCTACATTATCTTCGATCAACAATATGTCATTCACATATACTTATCAGAAATGCTGTAGTGCTCCCACTCACTTTCTTGTAAATACAGGCTTCACTGCAAGTCTGTATAAAACTATATGCTTTGATCAACTTATCAAAGCGTATATTCCAACTCCGAGATGCTTGCACCAGTCCATAGATGGATCGCTGGAGCTTGCATATTTTGTTAGCACCTTTAGGATTGACAAAACTTTCTTGTTGCATCATATACAACTCTTCTTTAATAAATCCATTAAGGAATGTAGTTTTGTTTATCCATTTGCCAGATTTCATAAAATGTGGCAATTGCTAACATGATTTGGACAGACTTAAGCATAGATACGAGTGAGAAACTCTCATCGTAGTCAACACCTTGAACTTGTCGAAAACCTTTTGCGACAATTCTAGCTTTGTAGATAGTAACACTACTATCAGCGTCCGTCTTCCTCTTGAAGATCCATTTAATCTCAATGGCTCGCCGATCAATGGGCAAGTCAATCAAAGTCCATACTTTGTTCTCATACATGGATCTCATCTCAGATTTCATGGCCTCAAGCCATTTCGCGGAATCTGGGCTCATCATCGCTTCCTCATAGTTCGTAGGCTCGTCATGGTCAAGTAACATGACCTCCAGAACAGGATTACCGTACCACTCTGGTGCGGATCTCACTCTGGTTTACCTACGAGGTTCGGTAGCAACTTGATCTGAAGTTACATGATCATCATCATTAGCTTCCTCACTAATTGGTGTAGTAGTCACAGGAACATATTTCTGTGATGAACTACTTTCCAATAAGGGAGCAGGTACAGTTACCTCATCAAGTTCTACTTTCCTCCCACTCACTTCTTTCGAGAGAAACTCCTTCTCTAGAAAGGATCCATTCTCACAATGAATATCTTGCCTTCGGATCTGTGATAGAAGGTGTACCCAACATTTTCTTTTGGGTATCCTATGAAGATGCACTTCTCCGATTTGGGTTTGAGCTTATCAGGTTGAAACTTTTTCACATAAGCATTGCAACCTCAAACTTTAAGAAACGACAGCTTAGGTTTCTTGCCAAACCATAGTTCATACGGTGTCGTCTCAACGGATTTAGATGGTGCCCTATTTAACGTGAATGCATGGTCTCTAATGCATAACCCCAAAACGATAGTGGTAGATCGGTAAGAGACATCATAGATCGCACCATATCTAATAAAGTACGGTTATGACGTTCGGACACACCATTACACTGTGGTGTTCCAGGTGGCGTGAGTAGTGAAACTATTTCACATTGTTTTAACTGAAGGCCAAACTCTTAACTCAAATATTTTACCTCTGCGATCATATCGTAGAAACTTTTATTTTCTTGTTACGATGATTCTCCACTTCACTCTGAAATTCTTTGAACTTTTCAAATGTTTCAGACTTGTGTTTCATTAAGTAGATATACCCATATCTGCTCAAATCATCTGTGAAGGTCAGAAAATAACGATACTTGCCGTGAGCCTTAACACTCATCGGACCGCATACATCAGTATGTATTATTTCCAATAAGTCAGTTGCTCGCTCCATTGTTCCGGAGAACGGAGTCTTAGTCATCTTGCCCATGAGGCATGGTTCGCAAGCATCAAGTGATTCCAAAAGTCCATCAGCATGGAGTTTCTTCATGCGCTTTACACCAATATGACCTAAACGGCAGTGCCACAAATAAGTTGCACTATCATTATTAACTTTGCATCTTTTGGTTTCAATATTATGAATATGTGTATCACTACGATCGAGATCCAACGAACCATTTTCATTGGGTGTGTAACCATATAAGGTTTTATTCATGTAAACAGAACAACAATTTATTCTCTTACTTAAATGAATAACCGTATTGCAATAAACATGATCAAATCATATTCATGCTCAACGCAAACACCAAATAACACTTATTTAGGTTCAACACTAATCCCGAAAGTATAGGGAGTGTGCGATGATGATCATATCAATCTTGGAACCACTTCCAACACACATCGTCACTTCACCCTTAACTAGTCTCTGTTCATTCTGCAACTCCCGTTTCGAGTTACTACTCTTAGCAACTGAACCAGTATCAAATACCGAGGGGTTGCTACGAACACTAGTAAAATACACATCAATAATCTGTATATCAAATATACCTTTGTTCACTTTGCCATCCTTCTTATCCGCCAAATACTTGGGGCAGTTCCGCTTCTAGTGACCAGTCCCTTTGCAGTAGAAGCACTCAGTCTCAGGCTTAGGTCCAGACTTGGGATTCTTCACTTAAGCAGCAACTTGCTTGACGTTCTTCTTGAAATTCCCTTTCTTCCCTTTGCCATTTTTGAAACTAGTGGTCTTTGTCAACCATCAACACTTGACGCTTTTCTTGATTTCTACCTTTGTCGGTTTCAGCATCACGAAGAGCTTGGGAATTACTTTTGTCATCCCTTGCATATTATAGTTCATCACTAAGTTCTAGTAACTCGGTGATAGTGACTAGAGAACTTTGTCAATTACTCTCTTATCTAGAAGATTAACTCCCACTTGATTCAAGCAATTGTAGTACTCAGACAATCTGAGCACATGCTCACTGGTTGAGCTATTCTCCTCCATCTTTTAGGCAAAGTACTGTCAGAGGTCTCATACCTCTCGACACGGGCATGAGTATGAAATACCAATTTCACCTCTTGGAACATCTTATATACTCCATGGCGTTCAAAACGTCTTTGAAGCCCCGATTCTAAGCCGTTAAGCATGGTGCACTAAACTATCAAGTAGTCATCATATTGAGCTAGCCAAACGTTCATAACATCTGCATCTGCTCCTGTAATAGGTTTGTCACCTAGCGGTGCATCAAGGACATAATTCTTCTATGCAGCAATGAGGATAAACCTCAGATCACGGATCCAATCCGCATCATTGCTACTAACATCTTTCAACTTAGTTTTCTCTAGGAACATATAAAAATTAAACAGGGGAGCAAACATGCGAGCTATTGATCTACAACATAGATATGCTAATACTACCAGGACTAAGTTCATGATAAATTAAAGTTCAATTAATCATATTACTTAAGAACTCCCACTTAGATAGACATCCCTCTAATCATCTAAGTGATCACGTGATCCAAATCAACTAAACCATAACCGATCATCACGTGAAATGGAGTAGCTTTCAATGGTGAACATCATTATGTTGATCATATCTACTATATGATTCACGCTCGACCTTTCGGTCTCAGTGTTCCGAGGCCATATCTGCATATGCTAGGCTCGTCAAGTTTAACCTGAGTATTCTGCGTGTGCAAAACTGGCTTGCACCCGTTGTAGATGGACGTAGAGCTTATCACACCCGATCATCACGTGGTGTTTGGGCACGACGAACTTTGGCAACGGTGCATACTCAGGGAGAACACTTTTATCTTGAAATTTAGTGAGAGGTCATCTTATAATGCTACCGTCAATCAAAGCAAGATAAGATGCATAAAAGATAAACATCACATGCAATCAATATAAGTGATATGATATGGCCATCATCATCTTGTACTTGTGATCTCCATCTCTGAAGTACCATCATGATCACCATCGTCACCGGCACGACACCTTGATCTCCATCGTAGCATCATCATCGTCTCGCCAATCTTATGCTTCCACGACTATCGCTACCTCTTAGTGATAAAGTAAAGCATTACAACGTGATTGCATTGCATACAATAAAGCGACAACCATATGGCTCCTGCCAGTTGCCGATAACTCGGTTACAAAACATGATCATCTCATACAATAAAATTTAGCATCATGTCTTGACCATATCTGTCGGCGTTCTGGGAATGGGGGTCCCCAGACTTGCCTGCCTGCGGCCCGCGACGTGGCTCAAAGGGGGGCCCAGCACGGCCCATCTTCATCAACACAGACCCAAGACCCTCGCGAGGGGCCAAGCCTCGCGGGGCGGACGACACGGAGCTTCCTCAGGCGCGGCCTCATCAGGCTGGCTCGTGAGGAGGTGGAGAGATCAAGGCGGGGTACCTCACGAGGTGCCCGTGACACAAGCCATGACGACCAAGGGTGCCAGGCGGGCGCCAGCCCGCGCAGTGTCCTCCTTTCCTCTTTGGTGCAAAGGGAGCAAGCTCAGGCGAGAGCATCAAGCAAAGGCACCCGTTTCGGTGCAACGAGACCAAGACCAGCCCAACGGCAGGGAGGAAGTCATTGTGGAGCCCAGGCTAGCGTCACCACCAGAGCCTTTGGCAGGCGAGGATCAACTTTAGTTAGGATAAGTGTACCAGATGTTCCCCTTCAAAATGGCCAATTGTTGGCGCCCTTCCCGCTCAATATTTGGGAAGAGGCCCAGGGCCTTTGCCTATAAATAGGGCTAGCCACCCCCAGGGTAGCAAGGGGAGAGAGGGGGAGAAGGGTGACTGAACTCCTCCTGGCAGTTCATCGCCCAGGCCAAGAACAGACCCTCGCGAGGCTGTTCTTCCTTGTATTACTCATCATCATTAGCCCAAGAGGCAATCCGCCAAACCACACTGGAGTAGGGTATTACATCACAACGGTGGCCCGAACCAGTATAAACCCTGTGTCTCTTGTGTTGTTCTTTCCATAGCTTAGATCTTAGCGAGGCGGTGGGGTGCAGGTAGGTAGAAGACGAAATCTCCGCGCGCACCCCAGTGTTCGAACCTCAAGGGTTCGCCAGAACCTGAAATCCAACATTTGGCGCGCCAGGTAGGGGTGCACCGGAGTTTCCCCTTCCGCCACCACCACGACCTGCCTCGCGATGAGTAGCGCGTCGCCCGCTCTGGCCGCCGGCGCCAACACGAGGGCCAGGGGGCTCCGAGCCCTGGCCCCAGCTCTGCAACGAGTACGGTGGCCGGACAAGTTCAAGCCAACGACACCGCCGCGCTACGGCGGCGCGACTGGTCCGCTGGCCTACTTGCTAGCGTACAAGGAGGCCATCCTCGAAACCGGAGGTGATGATAGGGTCATGGCCAACTAGCTTCCCATGACCCTGACCGGTGCTCCGCGCGCATGGCTGCTCCACCTGTCGGCAGCCTCCGTGGCCTCTTGGGAGGAGCTCCGGGGCCTCTTCCTCGCCCACCACGCTACACCAACACCCCCGGTCGTCGCGGCTCTCCTAGGCGGCTCGCAGGCGCCGCCTACAAGTCACCACGTCAAGCCGTTCATCCGCCGGGTTAGCACCGCTTCCACGCGGCAGGGGGCTCTCCTGGACTGGGCGGTGCCTAAGGCTGGTCTGACCTTCAGCTCGGAGGACCACCCCTCCAACTCGGCCTGCCCGGGTGTGCTCCCCATGCTGTGCACCCCCACCATCTGCCAGGTGGCCGTCACCAGAACTCTCATCGATGGCGGCGCGGGCCTCAGCGTGCTCTCGGTTGAGGCCTTCAGCCTCCTCTGCATACCCCTGGAACGGCTGCAACCCAGCCGGCCCTTCTCAGGCGTTGGGGGCGGGTCATGCAGCTCCTTGGGATAGATCCAGCTCCCAGTAACCTTCGGCACCTACGACAACTTCCGCACGGAGCTGATCGACTTCGACATCGCCCCCATCGGCCTCCCCTACAACGCCATCCTCGGCTATCCAGCGCTGGCCCGGTTCATGGCCGCGACGCACCCGGCGTACAACCTCATGAAGATGCCCGGGAGCAGCGGTGTCCTCACCATGCACGGGGACGCCGGAGACGCGCTGCGAGTGCTCAAGCTCGCCTACAAGACAGCAGCGTCGGCACAGCCCGCCGACTCGGAGACCCTCGAGCCCAAGGGGGCTGCACCCACCAAGAAAAAACAGTTGTTCACCCAAGACAAGGCAGAAACCAAGCAGATACCCGTCGATGAGTACGGGTCCACCAACGCCACTTTCACCATAGGCGCCAACCTCGAGCTCGAGCAGGAGGAGACCCTAGTCAAGTTCCTGCGCGCGAACAAGAAGGTATTCGCTTGGGAGCCTGACCAGTTGGCGGCGATCCCTAGGAGCGTAATCGAGCATCACCTCAACGTGTGCCCCAACGTGCGCCCGGTGAAGCAGAAGGCAAGGCGGCAGTCCACAGAAAAGCAGGCCTTCATCGTCCGAGAGACCCGCAAACTAGAAGCCGCTGGGGTCATTCGCGAGGTCCGATACCCGGATTGGTTGGCCAACCCTGTCGTTGTGCCAAAGAAGGGAGGGAAGGAGCGCATGTGTGTCGACTTCACCAACCTCAATAAGGCATGCCCGCAAGATCCGTTCCCGCTCCCCCGCATCGACCAGATCGTCGATTCCACCGCAGAATGCGACCTGCTATGCTTCCTGGATGCCTTCTCTGGGTATCACCAGATCAAGATGGCGATAGAAGACGTCGAAAAGACAGCCTTCCTAACCCCGTGTGGGGTGTACTGCTACACATGCATGCCATTTGGGCTGCGTAACACCGGGGCGACCTTTCAGCGGCTGATGCACATCACCTTGGGCCCGCAGCTCGGGAAGAATGTTGAGGCTTACATCAATGACATTGTGGTGAAGTCTCGGGAGGCCAGGACCCTGATACAAGACCTGGAGGAAACCTTCGCGAGCCTCAACGCAGTGAACCTGCGGCTCAACCCAGAGAAGTGTGTGTTCGGAGTCCCCTCAGGCAAGCTCTTGGGTTCCCTCGTGTCCCACCGAGGCATCGAGGCTAACCCGGAAAAGGTCAAGGCGGTCGAGGACATGAGCCCGCCAAAGACCCTCAGAGAAATGCAGAAGCTCACTGGGCGCGTGACCGCGCTAGGGCGATTCATCTCCAAGTTGGGGGAGCGAGCGCTGCCCTTCTTCCAGCTAATGAAGAAAAAGGGGCCCTTTGAATGGACCGAAGAGGCCGACAAGGCTTTCCAAGATCTCAAGAGATACCTGACCAGCCCTCCGGTCATGGTGGCTCCGCGCCCTCAAGAGCCCCTGGTGCTTTACCTCGCCGCCACTCCCTACTCCGCCAGCGCAGCCCTGGTGGCGGTTAGGGAGGAGCGTCGAATCAAAACCACAGCAGCAGCCCGGGACAAGGCAAAACAGGGACAAGGAAGGCCCATAGAAACCGCCACCGTGGCTGAGGAGGATCAGCCGCCGCAGAGGAGTGCACAGGAGGCGAAAGAGGCCCCTCTCCCAGATAGCCAGCCTCCGGAAGCCTCATCGCCTCAGGAGGCGCCATGGTCTCCGGAGGGCGCCACCAGCACTGACGCACCCAACCTCGTTGAGCACCCAGTGTACTTCGTCAGCACGGTGTTGCGGGACGCGAGGGCACGGTACCCCATGCCTCAGAAGCTCCTCCTCGCGCTACTGGTGGCCTCGCGCAAGCTGCGGCACTATTTTCAGGGTCACCCCATCAAGGTCGTCTCGTCATACCCCTTGGAGAGAGTGCTCGGGAGCCCTAACTCAGCCGGAAGGGTCGCTGAGTGGAACATAGAACTACAAGCATTTCAGCTTGAATTCAGCACGACCAGAGTCATCAAGGGAGCAGCATTAGCGGATTTTGTGGCAGAATGGACGGAGGCACCAGGCCTCAAGGCCGACGAGGATCGGTCCCTCTCCCCGGGAAGCGAGGCGCTAGAAGGCTGGGTCATGTACTTCGATGGGGCGTTCTCCAGGCATGGCGCTGGAGATGGGGCGGTGCTTATATCTCCCACTCAGGACAAGCTCTACTACGCTGTACAACTCTGTTTCCAGCAAGGTGAAAAGGTCTCAACAACATAGCGGAGTATGAAGGTCTAATAGCGGGCTTGAAGGCCGCAGCTGCCCTGGGGGTGAAACGCCTCACCATCAAGGGCGATTCGCAGCTCCTTGTCAATTTCTCCAACAAGGTGTACGAGCCAAAAGATGAGCACATGGAAGCCTACCTTGCGGAGGTCCGCAGGATGGAGAAGTAGTTCTGGGGGTTGGAGTTGCAGCATGTGCCCCGTGGCACCAATCAGGAGGCCGACGACATCGCCAAACGGGCGTCCAGGCGGTTACCTCAGGAGCTTGGCGTCTTCGAGGAGCGGCTCTTCAAGCCCTCAGCCCTGCCGTCATTGTCAAACACGGCTCAGCCTCGGGAGGAGCTCCCCCAGCCACCTGCCTCAGGAGCCTCGGTCTGCGGCCCGGCCTCAGGAGCACGCCTGCTCCTGACGATGGAGCCTCAGGAGGGGGACTGGATCATGGAACCCCGGAGTTACTTAACACAAGGGACCCTGCCGGAGAAGGAGGAGGAGGCGGAGCGTGTGGCACGGCTGGCCACGGCATATTGCATCAAGGATGGAGAGCTCTACCGGAAGCGACCAAACGATGTATCCATGCGCTGCATCTCTAGGGAGCAAGGAAAGGAGCTGCTGGAAGACATACACGGTGGAGACTGTGGACATCATTCATCATCACGGACCCTGGCCGGCAAGGCGTTCCGCAGTGGGTTTTATTGGCCCACCACACTCAATGACGCCGTCGAACTGGTGAAGGCTTGTGAGGCCTGCCAGTTCCACGCCAAGCAGATCCATCAGCCGGCAGGAGGCCTGCAGACTATACCCCTTTCGTGGCCGTTCACAGTCTGGGGGCTGGACATCCTGGGCCCGTTTCCTCGGGCGCCAGGGGGCTACCGCTACCTCTACGTCGCCGTGGACAAGTTCACCAAGTGGGCTGAAGTAGAAGCCGTCCGCACCATCCCCGCGGGTTCCGCGGTCAAGTTCATCAGGGGCATCGTGAGCCGGTTCGGGGTGCCGAACCGCATCATCACATACAACGGTTCACAATTCACCAGTAACCTCTTCAAAACACACCGTGCTAACCTTGGAACGCAGATATGCTACGCTTCGGTGGCGCACCCCCGAAGCAACGGCCAGGCCGAGTGAGCCAACGCAGAGGTCCTGAGGGGCCTTAAGACCAGGACGTTCAAGAAGAAGCTGGAGGCCTGCGGCAGAGGTTGGTACGATGAGCTTCAGTCCGTGCTGTGGTCCATCCGCACAACCGCGACCAAGCCGACTGGAGAGACCCCGTTCTTCCTGGTCTACGGAGCCGAAGCGGTCCTCCCTCACGAGGTCAGACATCGCTCCGCACGGGTCCTGGCGTTCGACGAGGCGCAGCAGGACGCCATGCAGGGGATGGACCTCGTGCTGGGGGAGGAACGTCGCCGAGAAGCCGCACTGCGAGCGGCGAGGTACCAGCAAGCACTACGACGATACCACTGCCGCAACATCCGCCCCAGAACTCTCGAGGTAGGAGACCTCGTGCTCAGGCGGGTTCTCTCCAGGGAGGGACTGCACAAGCTCTCTCCCATGTGGGAGGGCCCGTTCAAGGTTGTTCATGTTTCCAGGCCTGGCTCTGCGCGCTTGGAGACTCAGGAGGGGATGCCGGTCCAGAACGCATGGAACATCCAGCACCTCCGGAGGTTCTACCCTTAAAAAGGCCCAGGGGATGCCGGTCCAGAACGCATGGAACATCCAGCACCTCCGGAGGTTCTACCCTTAAAAAGGCCCAGAGCCTGTGAAGAAGGCGAATGCCTGTGAAGCTGTCGCATTTTGGAAAAGGCCCGGAGCCTGTGAAGAAGGCGAATGCCTGTGAAGCTGTCGCGTTTTGGAAAAGGCCCGGAGCCTGTGAAGAAGGCGAATGCCTGTGAAGCTGTCGCATTTTGGAAAAGGCCCAGAGCCTGTGAAGAAGGCGAATGCCTGTGAAGCTGTCGCGTTTTGGAAAAGGCCCGGAGCCTGTGAAGAAGGCGAATGCCTGTGAAGCTGTCGCATTTTGGAAAAGGCCCAGAGCCTGTGAAGAAGGCGAATGCCTGTGAAGCTGTCGCATTTTGGAAAAGGCCCAGAGCCTGTGAAGAAGGCGAATGCCTGTGAAGCTGTCGCGTTTTGGAAAAGGCCCGGAGCCTGTGAAGAAGGCCAACGCCTGTGAAGCTCGCCGCCCGTGACACTCTCACGTAATAATGAGTTGGGGCTGTACACGCCCCGGAGTCTCAGGAGCGCCGGCCTCAGGCCCTGGGACTCCCTCCCACGCCCAGTGGCAGCACTTAGCTCAGCGCTGGTGAGAAGACGTCAAAGACTAGATTAGGTGCCAGACGCGCCTTTTTCATTTGCTTTCCGCAGTTGGCTTGTTCATTCTCATTCGAAGTTTTGTTGAAGCTGTTGCCATCTTTGACTTGTGGTTCTTTGACTTTTCACTCTCCTGCCTCGATTTCTCTTACGCAAGGCCTCGCGAGGGGGGCAGCCGAGCACCCTCGTGAGTATTTCCGTCCTAGTCGTTCAAAGGTTTCGCGACCTGGGTCCATTACAGGAGCACCCCTCCAGTCCGTGCCCCACAGGCACCGCGACACAATCAAAGGGCCTGGGTCGGTCGCCCCCCCACGGCTGGGGCCGGGAACTATCTACGTGCGCCACGTAGCCGGAAGGCACGATAACGGAAGCAAAGCGATGATTAACAGCAATAACCCAAACACGCCCCCGAGGGGCTCCACGCTACTGTCTTTTTACGCAGGAAAAAGGAAAAGAAAGAGCAAATCAGGCGCACTCGCCTCACACCGGCCTGCAGGGAAGACTCGGGCTGCCTCCGGGGCTCAGGCAGACTCCCTCTCACGCTTCACCGAGGCGCGACGGCGGGCAGACGCGCTACCACCTTCCAGGCAGGTATGATGGCGTGGAGGCTGACCGCGGCCACCGCTAGAAGAGTCGCCGCTGAAGAAGAACCGGTGAAGCTTGGGGAACCCTGAGCGCCGCCATGGTACGAAAATGCGC
>NC_053025.1:436589720-436630574 GCF_003073215.2 Triticum urartu | reverse complement strand
CGTTTTATCGTGTATTTTTAGTTTTATCTATATCTATATTAATATATAAAAAGTGAGTTGCGGAGATCAAACAAATTTCATATGTTCAACCACATCTATCCAATAGTGTTTGTCACACTGGTATTTTGTGTTAAATATGTATGACACCCTCAATTAATTAATACCATGCCTAATATCAATGTCAACATTAATCAAGTAACTATATCCTATCTAATATTAACATGTAATTTATATTTTTCCTAATATTTCCGTGTAATACAATTAATATCTTGTTTAATACAGTATTATGTGCATTGTACGTATACACAATTACTAGTTACCTGCAACAAAAATGCATACTTAGAGCCTGTTCTGAACCTCTCCTAGCTTTCCAAACTCCACAAAATTAGCTTCTGGAGCTAGCTTCTAACTTCACTTGGTGATTTTATCTGTTCGGCAGCGCCTGTAGCTTCTCCTAGCGATTCGGCCCAGCTAGGAGCCTACTGGCCTGTTGGTCGCTAATTTGGACCAGCTCGAGACAGCCCATCACTACTAGGGAAAACCCTAATAGTAGCGCGGGTAGCCACGCTACTATTACGGCGCTACAACTAACTATTAGTAGTAGCACGGTCCGCACCCCGCGCTACTACTGTTGACTATATCAACAGCGCTTTTCTGGAATGTGCTACTATTAATTAGCTGTAGCAATTTCCTAGCCCCTCGCTACTGCTATATCTTTCATCATTTTCCCCCGCTTCCTACCCCGTTTCGATTTCAACAAACCGCAATTTCCAGATACTACTACTAGATATCAATTTCATAAAGCATTATAGGTACTAGGTAGTACTCCCTCCGTTCCAAATTACTCGTCGTGATTTCAGTTCAAACCACGACGAGTAATTTGGAACGAAGGGAGTACTAGATAACAATTTCATGTATAGTCAACATGCATCCTCAAGCAGTACAAGGTCATATCGACGACGATCATCATATGTAGTTCTAGATGATATAGCCACACACACACACACATGTAGTTCTAGATGATATCAAAGATGATCATCATCCTCAAGCCTGGGCGGTGGGTGTTCCTGATAGTAATTAGGATGGCCTGTCCAACACGAAGATTCTTGTCATCGAGGAATCTCTTCCACCCAACCGAGTTTAAGTGTGTGCGACCGTTCGTGTCCACGCGGTAAGCATAGGTTGTGATGGAGCCCCTTGCGGTAAGGTGTGGTCCAGCTGAGCCTTCTTCATCAAGCTCGATACCATAACTCACAGATAGGCCTTTTGCCAATTTCTGAATAAGAAAAACATATCAATTAATAAATAGCCTCGCACATACTCTTGCAAATAGGTATATATGGATTATCTACACTATTAATAGTTCCTTAGACTATACACTAATAAGCATGTGATCGAACTCTACACTAAAGCATATCATCGACTAGATTCCACACAACATATCATTGGACTCTACACTAAGCATATCATCGGATAATTTGCATTTGTAAGTATAACATACCATATCATGTCGATCGACCATGGTACTTGTCAGGCGGGTCACGAATGGCACCCCGACAAAGTCAGCACATGGTGGAATTATGTCCCATAGGTTGCACACCTCCTCCTCGCTCAGCCTCATTCTTTGAGATACGATGGCTTCATGAAGTGGGTCCTCATCATCTTCATCGAGTGGGTCCTCATTATCTTCATCATCTTCGTAATCTTCATCATCTTCCACCAGGTTGATATAAATGACAGCCAGCTTGGGTCTTTCTGCTCTGAAGGAGAAGCTGATCAACTCACCACCAGTAAGACGCATGCGGGCGAGGAAACGGGCCCATCCATCTCCTCCAATCTGCGATATATTGCGTCGTTTCTCGATCTCCATAGTGTACGCCCCCTAGGAGCCTCAAATGTCACAGTGTCTCCTGTCAGCTTGTTGAATTTCAACCTCACATTGCATGGATCGATCTATGTAAAAAAGCAAAATGACACAATGCAGTAATGCCAACACTAAAAATAAAATAGTTGTTACATTTCATATAATTTCTTACCGCCGCATGACGAAAACTCGGCTGGAAGTAGATGTCGAACAACTTGGTAGTTGCAAGGCTGCTGGCGCACCTTGACTTGCACAATCGACATGGTGGTGGTGGTGGTGGCGCTGTTTTCCTAAAGCAATATGAGCAAGGATTAACGATCCACTTCACAGGAAAGAAAAAAAAATTGTTAAATCAAAATGTTCTACAAATAAACTAAATCAACTAGCCTATTAAATCAACTTGCCTACTAAATCAACTAAATCAAAATGTTCAATAAATCAACTAAATCAACTAGGATATTAAATCAACTTGCCTACTAAATCAACCAAATCAAAATGTTCTATAAATCAACTAGCCTACTAAATTAACTTGCCTACTAAATCAACTAAATCAAAATGTCCTAAATCAACTAAATCAAGTAGCCTACTAAATCAACTAAATCACATGAACTAAATCAAAATGTTGCATATGAACTAGCATACTAAATCAAAATGTAGTAGGGAGAAGGGGTTGTGGATGGAGGAGGGAGGAGGGAGAAGGAGGGGCGACCGGAGGAGGGAGGAGCGAGTAGGACGAAGGAGGAAGGGCGGAGCGAGGAGGGGCCAGCCGGCGGCGAGTCAAGGAAGGACGGATAAGGATGGCGGTACCGAGTCCAGCGAGGAGGAGGAGTTGACGGCGGCGCAGAGGGAAGAGGGGTAGGCGACGGCGGCTGGCGGGGGCGACAGCGGCCGGCGGGGGAGGACCGGCGCGGGGGGGTGGGGTGGTTGAGGGGGAGAGGAGAGTGTGGGGGTGGGAGATAGCTAGTTCTAGTAGTAGTGCTCTTAAGGTAAAGGCGCTATTGCTAAACTACCTAGCAGTAGCGTGCTCTGAATTAACGCGATGCTGCTAGAACTAGCTTCACGGCGGAGTCGTGGGAATTATAGCAGTAGCGCGGCTTAGAGGAGGCGCGCTACTGCTACGTTTATTTCAGCAGCGAGTACTGCTGGAGCGCGCTACTGCTACATTGCAGCAGTGCCTTAATTTAAAACTCGCTGCTGGTAAGATTCTGTGTATAAGCTTTTCCGTAATAGTGCATATGGCCCCACGCTGCATCTTTGTGTGAAGGAGGGTTGGCCACGTGTGCTCGCATAGAATTGAAGCAAGGCAGGCATCGAGAGGCGTTGGGGGAATTGTTTCACGAACCGTTTTTTCAACTTAGCGATGGCATCCCCTCGTAATTATTACCAACTCCTCACTTCTCCAATTGGTGAAGCTAGGCTTTAGCTGCTTCAGCTTTTTACACTGTAGGCTCACAACGCTCGAGGAAGCTAACTCCGCGGAGCCCAGAAATTCTGTCCAGCTCCTCGCTAGGAGTTTGAGAAGCATGGAGCGGGAGGAGTTTAGAACGGGCCTTTACTAGTTTGTTTTAAAGATTCCTAAACATCATGTATTTGTGGTTTGGCATATTGACTTTATACAATATAAATCGCGGCGAGCGCCGTTTCAAGGAGCAACATGGGACCAAGCTGCGAGTGGCGCTGATCCGCTCACCCCAATGGAAGTAAGAAAATCTTAATTAATTATTATGTTATACTAGCTACAACACCGTTTATTTTGTAAGATAGTAAATACGTATGTGCAATACACGTTCATATTTGAGAGAAAATTAATTGCACATTGATATTACACAAGATATTAATACCAATAAATTACGTGGATAATGTGGATGTTGATATTTGATATGGTATTAACTACACGCTAAACATGTTGAGTGCTCGCAATTGAAGCAATATAAATCGTTGGATTGAGATGATTTAATGGCCGAGATTTGTTGAATCTGCCCCTATGGTTCTTATCTATATCTATATCTATACTTCTATGTATATACTACCTAAAAAAATGTAATGTTCCCTCTCCCCTCTTACATCGTCCCACCTTCGTCCACCCGTCCACATACAAGAACCCCTACCCCCACCGATTTTCCTTGCCTTTCAATCGATTTTCCTCCCCCTTCCACCGTTTTTTCACTCTTACTGGGTTTTTCATTTGGCGTGAAAACCCAGCGTATCTCAAATATGGTAATTATGGTAATCAATCAATTCACATATGGTAAGGCCATAAACCCACGAAAATCTCAAATATGACAATTATGGTAATCAATCAATTCACGTATGGTCAGGTTATAAACTCGCGAATACCAAAGAATCAATCAATCTTTGCCATAAACCCACTAAATCTTGATGTATAAGGCCATAAATTCTCTCTTTTATGGTAAAAAGGCAGGACACCATCAACATTGCACCATCCTCACGAGCACAAGATCGCCGGAGCCACCACCGCCACCGCTATGGACTAGGACGAGAATAAGACTGACAGCCATGCCATGGTGCTTGTGCACGACTTCATCGGCGAAGGCATGATGATGTGGGAGCGCGCTCCTTAAAAAATTCTCAGGAGAACTATATGCAAGTAACACCACAGATCCACGTCACACCCACAATCAGAAAGAGATCAGAGCATCACCAGTTGAAGATGATTAATTTTCTCTCATACCAATGTTTGCTTCCACCTTGACTTGGATTAACCCGGATGCCTAAGTTGGTAACACTTGCATGCTTTAATAGCTACCAATTCCCCCTTAAATACGTTTTAGTTTTGCATTTGCTGGTGCATTGCTTTGAGTTGCTTTGTGCTTGGGTGGAATTTTATGATTTATATTCATCATAAAATGTGGAAGCATACAAATGGGTTAATTATGTGACATTGGTCCAGTGCTTGTGTACATTAGAGATCTATATGTGTACATGGTGGGGAATTAGCTTACCGATGTCTTGCTATAGTGATCTACTCGTCATGACCATTTATATTGATGAATGTGAATGTTGAAGAATAATATATTAGATTATTCCCACCGTGTTGTTTGGAAGAAACAAAACATTTTTGAATCTGAATGATTCTCATTTTCGAGTGAACTTTTGTTTAACTGTGATCAACTCCCTCGGGGCGGCATGGAGAGCGAGTAGCACCAGTGCAGCCCTCCCATGGTAATGAGCGCGCGGAGGGCTGAGCAGCGTAGGCACGGGGCACCTCTGTGTGAATGGTGGAAGAGTGTTAACAATAAGAGCATGCTCTTGGAGTTGTGTCGAATATTGTGTACAAGGTAGGTTACAATTGAACTTGTAGTTGTATTGTGTTTAGATAGGATATCGAGTCGTGTCCTAATAGGATACTTGTATCCTAGACCTCTCATATATAGCGGGGCTAGACACACGATGTAATCTATGCCAACATAGTAGCACATGCGCGCAAGGGGGAGCCGGCAGCGTGTGCTGACGCCTGGGTGGCCGGTGTGCGGTATTGTGACGGTGTCACGCGAAGGAGCGCCCGTAGTCCGGCCCCGGGATGTAGCCATATCGGTGAATCTCGTTAACAAATCTCAGTGTCGTGCCTCATGTGATTGTTTGCTCCTCAGATGATCGACGGTATGCCTCGGATTTATTCTAACAAGTGGTATCATGAGCAAGGTTTCGAGAAGGCTGTGGACTGTTGATTTAGAGAAAGTATCGAGTCGAGATGCAGCCGGCTGCAGCGTGGTTCTTGGTAAGATTGGAAAAAGCATATCAATGGAAGGCACGTGTGCGAGTATGCAAGCAGTCGAGAGTCGAGACGTACGGCGATCGGTAGATCGGTCGGGCGAGCGTCCAGGCAACATCGCGTGCATAAAGCGGCGGCGGGACGTGTAGCAGCTGAATTCCCGGCGAGATCGAATCGATTCGATCGGTGTGTGGTACGCTGTCCACGCGGAGCAAGCAACAGCGCGGAGGCTGCGGCCACGCGGTGCGAGGCGATACGGTCCAAGGCCCACTCGGACGAGGCTGGGCAGGTGGCCGCTTGCTGGGCCATGGCTGGCTGATGCGTTGCGGGACGGCTGGGGCAAGGCAATGCGCGAGGCACCGCTGAGCTTGTTCGGGCTGTTGTGCTAGGCGTTGCTCTAGAAGACTATTCGTGAGATTTGTTTGAAGACAAAAAGAGGACCGTGTTCGATTCACGTGGCAAATCAACTGGCGAACTAGAAAATCACAAGGGATGGTCCATTGGAAGGCAAGGACAGAAAGGCAAAGCTAGCATCTTAGGGTTGAGCCAAGGGAGCAGATCACGTGAAGATCAGCTAGTTGGAATTGCTAGTAGTATGCGGAGGTTCTGTTCATCTATTTGGGGAATCGTGTGCACAGCTCAAATAATCTTTTTTTAAAAGATTGTTGGCGTGACAGGGATGCTTGAAGGCATTGCGGGAAGTCATGTCAGTTAAGATGGAATTATCATGTGATGGATGGAAATTCGCGAAAAACGATTTGGGAGCCTTGAGCGTGTTGTACAGTCGAACGAGTTCGGCTGGGTCAGACTAGGCAGTCTGACGGATCGACGCAAGTCAGTTGGTACAGAAGACGGTGGTGGGATCGACGGCGACGACGTAGGAGCGTGATGATGATGATGACCGACTTCTGGGCGTGGAAACACGTGGCGCAGGCCCCGAGGGCTTGTGTGGCTTCGACAAGACTATGGCGCGGGATTGATTCAAGGTGGTGTATACACCGAGCTTGAAGTCGATGAGGCGCGGGGGTGGACTGATCATCTACCATGGAGTCATGTTGAAGGTGGAGCTGGATTGAGGGGCTACGGTGTAAGGATCCAGAGAATCGAAAGCCTATTCAGCGGGAAAAAAGCGAGTGACGCGTAGTTCGGACTAGAGCCCAGTGGTCTGATGAAAGCGTGAAACTCGTCATCGGTCGGTGATGATCGGTGGTACTCTGAAGTGGGGGTTGAGTGGTGTGGGTTTGCGACCCTTGAGACTCGACCGGGACAGTGGAGGCTCGACGCGGTAATAGCGACAAGGCGTGCGGTACGCACGGGGCATGGAGACGGACCAGGGCTCTGGTGGTCATACATGTGGTGAGACAACTGCGAATTTGACTCGGGATGACTATAAGCAATGGTGAGATTCCTTTGAGTTTCAGACATGCGGTCAAGAAAAGAGCGGCGATGTTGAGTTCAGGTAACTCTTATGTGACACCCAATATGTGAGTTGTTCAGTTTCACGCAGGTCAGTGATCAGTGTCTGATGGTGTTGGACGAATACTCTGGAAGTTGGGAGCACAAACTAGAGTAACAAGGAACTTAATTTTGCTCGAGCGTTGACTGTGGTCAAGAAAAGAAGAGACTACAAGTTGCAGGTGGAGTCACATGGAGTCTTTGGAGTAGCAGCGGTACTCACGGGACAAACTCAAGTCCAATGTACATGGAAGTTTGACGCATGGACGAATTCAAGGTGGTGGAGAATATTCACCAAGGTGGAGTTTGTTGGAGTTGTGTCGAATATTGTGTACAAGGTAGGTTACAATTGGACTTGTAGTTGTATTGTGTTTAGATAGGATATGGAGTCGTGTCCTAATAGGACACTTGTATCCTAGGCCTCTCATATATAGCGGGGGTAGACACACGATGTAACCTATGCCAACATAGTAGCACAGGCGCGCAAGGGGGAGCCGGCGGCGTGTGCCGGCGCCTGGGTGGCCGGTGTGTGGTATTGTGACGGTGTCACGGGGAGGAGCGCCCGTAGTCAGGCCCCGAGAATGTAGCCATATCGGTGAACCTCGTTAACAAATCTCGGTGTCGTGCCTCATGTGATTGCTTGATCCTCAGATGATCGACGGTATGCCTCGGATTTATTCTAACACATGCAATGGTTGTGGTAGTGTGGAGGAGGATGAGATGATGGGCTTTCACTACTGCTTCCTGCTCACTGCTCATGGATGGATGGAGATGACAATGGCGCAGGAGGCAATGTGAATTGAGTGGTAGGTGGATGCTTTATGCTTTGTGGGTACAATATGATTCATTTGATCTGCTTCATGTAGTTTCAGATACTAAAAAGATTGTTCAGTTGGAGTAGATGACATTACAAATAAATTAACTCGCATCAGGTCATATTGTCTTATTGGCATATGGTATGTACCTTTGTTGGGAAGAGATTTTTTAACAACATTTTGCTATTGGTTTTATCTGCTGCACATATCCTGCAACTTATCTTGTTCTTCTATAAAGGGTCTAGGTTGATGTTCTGAACATTGACATTTATGTGCCAGTATCTTGAGCAGGCCGGCTCTTCCTAAGAGGAGTATCCTCGGATCCATCTAGGGAATTCACTCATCCATCTTGCTATTAGAATTTGGAGCATCTTATACTTGGTAAGAAACACATATGAGATGATTAATTGATCGATGGCCGGCAACAAATACCTAGAAGCAGCACTGTGACACAACTAATCATCATTTGAGCGCATGCTTGCTCGTTTGCACTTCATTTTGTTCAGTAGCTTGTTAGTGTGAGTTGCTTAACTTATATGTATTTTTTTCTGTCATAACTAATTATGTGTCCATGTTGCAATGTTTATCTTTTGGTGAGGTTATTGCTGGTGGGTTCAGAACTTTCAGATTAGGTAGAAGGTGAGTCCTTAGGTATTGCCCAGATATGCTTCATACCTACCAAAAATCGTGAGTTTTAGCTACAATTGTTTACCTTGAGTTGTGGCGGTAGATAGCTCCGTTTAGAGTTACATTTCCTTACGTCTAACAACACGACGCAACAAGGGCGCCTTTCCCTTACCACTGGCATCCGGTGTCGCACAATAAACCTATAGGAAGGCAGCCTCTATGGGCTCCAGTGTAATGTGTGCTCTTTTGTGCTCCAGCGTATGGGCTCCTGTGCGGGCATTTCATTTTTTGTTGCTTTTAGGAATATTATTTTGCTTTCTGGATAGCTTCAGTTGCTTTTAAGTTTGTATAAGACTGAACTATGTAAGGTTTCATTGTCTTGCAATGGAGCCATGAAGAGCCACTCTAATTTTCTAAAATAAAAAAGTGTCTTTTCCTCGTCATTCAGGTAAGCAATAGAATACTGGTAAGCATATTCTAAGACTATCTCACATATTGTTGGACCTAGAGCTTTGAGGTGCAAAGTTCACCAAATTGAATCATAGTACGAATGGTTCAGTCCAATTTTATTTTGAAACTGCTCCACACACAACAATGTTTGGGAGATTTGTGCACGACTAGATAATCCAATGGCCTTGCTCGGCCATGGACAAGATTCATCGGCTGCATTTAATTGTCGTCCGCAAATTGTCCAATATTACCGTTCACGTAGCACTGCTCATTACATTTATTGGAAAGGTTAGATGTTAACTGATTTTTGGGAAGTGTTATATTGCTAAAGGAATTTGATGTGGTAGCATGCATGAGTTTTGGATGAATTTGTACAAATCTTTAACCTTCAAAATATTTTTCTGGTGTACCGTTCCTGCTACTAAAATAATATGACTCTATTGATCCTTGGCTTCTTTCTAATCACTACTTAGGAGGCAATATAGGAGATCTTGAAATATCAAAACCCCCACCAACCACGCCTTGCTAAGACAAGCACATTGTGAAATATACCCCAACTACATGGTTGCGTGTTTGAAATTCTAGTGTGTGTGGGTGAGGGTGGAAGGGGTTGAGGATGCGACCCGGATGCGTTATTGACAACAGTGTGGAGAGATTGGACTAGTGAGGCTACTTGTAGTAGGGAGACAAAGAGGTGGGAATAGGTGTGAAAGAAGAAGAGTGTGATTGAGCGGTGAAATAGTAGTCAACAATGTTGCATTCTTGCATGAGTATCCTATAGATAGACATGATTGATGTTATACTACTGGAATATGTATGGCCCCGTTGCAACGCATGTGCAAATAGCTAGTATTGGTATAGATCTCTACTACCTAAAAGTCTTATGTTTCGTCCAACCCCTTTGTTCAACTCCCTCGTATGTTCCCACCTCCCACCATTTTCTATCCCCCACCCATCTGGTTATCCATCCATTTGATGATCTATTTAAACCGGTTTCTATATGGACTGCCAAATCAGATCAATCATATCGTTGGCAGTAATTAGTAAATCAATAAAGGTCATACGGGAAGGACTTAATTCACGGTGGGCAGTCAAAGTCAATCTTGGTAACCCAATCACATTCAAAAGAAAGGATATCTACAAAAAAAGAGGAATGAATCAATCAAAAGGAACTATCAATCACGTTTAACAAGTATTTGGTAACAGAATAAAATCTTCGGGAAGGAATCAATCACGGATGAGGCATATCACCATCTTTCCTTGTTGGTACAGATCTCCTTCTCCTAAGCTATGTCTTTTACTTTTCTCTCTTTCTCTTTCAAAACTTGTGACAAACTAAAGTTGATTTTAAGATTGGACTGTGATATTTGGCACATGTGTGCCATATAAGCAAAACTGTCACACCTCTACTTCTTTCACTTTAAAGTACCACACGATCATCCTTCCTTCGACCCCACCTTCTTCCGAACAACCTTGCAGGCTCGCCCGAGAAACCTGCTTCTCCCGCACATCTCGCGCACCCACCTTCGAGAAAACTGCCACTTCTTCACGTCTACCACATGATAAAAAAATATTGTGCATGTGGGATTCGAACCCACACCTCCTTGGCACCAAAGTGCGCCACCACAACAACCTCACCCTTAGGTATTTGTTGCTCAAACTAAAGAAACTAATTGCTTTGATCCCTTCTTTTACAATTGTGTTACTACAAAAAAGTACAGAAAATTACCACAATTTTCCCTTAGGACAAAGTTACCATGGTATTCGCATGCAAGTTATCAGGCCTGTGTTGCGTAAGTTACCGTGTTATTTACATAGAACTTACCAGGTACTATGTTTCAACAACTACACTCCTTTCAAAGTTACCACTGTGTTATAAGGTCTTCGATGTGTAAAATACCGTGGTACTTACACATAAGTTATTAGGGTATGTGTACATCAACCTCGTCCTTGGTCAAAGTTACCATGGGGGATTGTACATGAGTTACCGGGTCTACAGTTCCTATATTATCATGGTACTTACACCTAAAAACCTGGGTGTGTTTCGGTAACTTTTTCCATAGGTCAAAAATTACCATGATGTTTTTGCGTAACTTATCACGCCTATAGCAGGTCAAAGTGGGCCATTTTTCTGGGCCAACCCACGAGCACATGTGCCTCCTCATGACACTAAACATTATGTACCTTTTCTGTGGCACATCATGTGTTGTGTTCATCTAAGAGGCCTCGCGAGGCGAGTGTATGTTTTTAACAACTTGTTTTCCTTTGGTAAAAAGTTACCATCATGTTTATATTGTAACTTATCGGTTATGCGGTGCTTATATTATCATGTTATTCACACAAAAATTATTGGGGATGTTTTGAACAACTTTTCTCCGGGACAAAAGGTTATCATGGTGATTCTAGGTAACCTATCAAGCCCGTAGTGCTTAAAATATCATGCTATTTACACAAAATTTATCAGGGGTATGTTTCAGCAAAATTTCCCCCCATGGGTCAAAAACTTATCATGGTGTTTAGTTATCGCGGTGCATATGTTTTCATGCTATTTACACATAAAAATACCAGGGGAGGGAGGTATAGTACCGTGCTATTTACACAGAAGATACCGGGGTATCTTTTCAAAAAAAAACTTCCCTATGATCAAAGTTACCATGGTGTTTCTACCTCAGTTATCAGATGTGCGCTACGTATATTACCATCTATTTACACATAAATTATCTAGTATCTTTTCACATTTTTTCCCCAATGGTTAAAGCTACCATGATGTTTGTATCTAAATTATCAGGTCTATGGCGTGAATGTTATCGTGCTATTTACAGAAATTACCCGGGGTCGGGGTTCAACAAATTTCTTCCCAATGATCAAAGTTACCACGATGCTTTCACCAAAGTTATCACGCCTTCAATGCTTATGACCATGCTACTTACGCATAATGTACCGCGTGGTATACAAAAGTTATCATGTTGGTGGTGCGTCATTTATCGTGGTGGTGATGGAGAATTTACCACGGTAAAAGTTTATGTGCCAGGTTTGATAGGTGAAGCAAAAGTTTTTCAGTGCTAAAATATTGGAGGCAAAACATGTCAAAAACAGTATTTTCCTTAGCTTGTTCAACAATGAGTGTCATAGGTGAGATGGTTGGCTCCCTTCGTTGATTACCTGCAGACCAGAGATCAAATCCCAATTCAAGCATTATTTTTGCCCAAAAATCTGGAAGGCGCGTGGGGCCGTACTGGTGATTGAAAGGAAGGAAATCAGGAGGGCGGGTGAGGGAGTCCTGGATTATGGGGTCTCCGGACAGCCAGACTATATCCTTTGGCCGGACTGTTAGACTATGAAGATACAAGATTGAAGACTTCGTCTCGTGTCTGGATGGGACTCTCCTTGGCGTGGAAGGCAAGCTAGGCAATACGGATATGTATATCTCCTCATTTGTAACCGACCTTGTGTAACCCTAGCCCTCTCCGGTGTCTATATAAATCGGAGGGTTTTAGTCCGTAGGACAACAGACAATCATACCATAGGCTAGCTTCTAGGGTTTAGCCTCTCTGATCTCGTGGTAGATCCACTCTTGTACTACCCATATCATCAATATTAATCAAGAAGGACATAGGGTTTTACCTCCATCGAGAGGGCCCGAACCTGGGTAAAACTTCGTGTCCCCTGCCTCTTGTTACCATCTGCCTAGACGCACAGTTCGGGACCCCTACCCAAGATCCGCCGGTTTTGACACCAACATTGGTGCTTTCATTGAGAGTTCCTCGGCGTCGACGCCATTAGGCTTGATGGCTCCTTCTATCATCGCTAGCGATGCAGTCCAGGGTGAGACTTTTCTCCTCGGACAGATCTTTGTATTTGGCGGCTTTGCACTGCGGGCCAATTTGCTTGGCCATCTAGAGCAGATTGAAAGCTACGCCCATGTCCATCAGGTCAGGTTTGGAAGCTTAAACTACACGGTCGATATCCGCGGAGACTTGATCTTCGACGGATTCGAGCCTCTACCTTGTGCGTCACGCGGTCATGATGAGTACGATTTAGCTCTACCATCCGACAGTGTTCAGGAGATCGCATCGGCAGTCGCTCCGACCCTTAATTCGGAGCCAGTTGCGTCGTCCATGGACGGGTGGATGGACCCCGCCACGGAGGCCTTACCCTCATCGGCGATCGAGCCGAACATCGACCTTACTCTGCACGAGAGCCGTGTTGACAAACTGCCGGATCTCTCTCTGGCCACGGACTCCGAACCGCCTGCACCCGTTCCTAGCGAATCCTATTGGGCTCCGATCATGGAGTTTACCTCCGCGGATATTTTTCAGCACTCGCCCTTGGGCGACATGCTGAACTCGTTAAGGTCTCTCTCCTTGTCAGGAGGATCCTGGCCGAACTATGTCCGGCAGGATTGGGATGCAGACGACAAAGAAATTCGCGGCCCGCCCACCACCCACTTAGTAGCCGCCGTCGACGACTTAACCGACATGCTCGACTTCGACTCCGAAGACATCGATGGTATGGACAACGATGCGGGAGATGAAGAGGAACCACTGCCCACAGGGCATTGGACAGCCACCTCATCATACGATATATACATGGTGGATACACCCAAAGAAGGTAATGGCGAAGAGACAGCGGAGGATGACCCCTCCAAGAAGCAACCCAAGCGCCGACGTCAGCGGCACCGCTCTAAGTCCCGCCAAAGCAGAAGTGGTGATACCGGCACAGGAGATAATAATACTCCGGATAGTGCGGAAGATAACAACAATCCCCTCCAGCAAGATTTCGACAGGAGGATGGAGGAGCTAGCCCTCCGAAGAGAGCGGCAGACGGAGAAGCGGAGCATGATAATTACATGCCCCCTCCGAAGACGAGGCAAGCCTCGGCGATGACGAATTCGCCGTGCCAGAGGATCCCGTCGAACAAGAGCGCTACAAGCGCCGGCTTATGGCCACGGCAAATAGCCTTAAGAAAAAGAAGCAGCGGCTTCAAGCTGATCAAGATCTGCTAGCTGACAGATGTACTGAAGTCCTCGCAGCCGAGGAATATAAACTTGAGCGCCCCTCCAAGAATTACCCAAAATGCAGGTTGCTACCTCGACTGGAGGAAGAAGCGTATGACGCGGCTGATCGGCCACCTCGTGGCCGTGATAGAGAGGCATTCCATCCAAAAGCTCAGCCCGCACCCCGATGCCATTCAAATAAAAAGGCATGGGGAAATACGCCAGACCTGTGAGACGTATTGGAGGACAAAACAAAACATGCAAGATCGATCTATGGATCACGAGGGCGCGCCACTATGCGAGACGATAAACGTCACGCCGGATACAGTAAAAGTCAATCCGGCCAGGCCGAACACAGCGGGCAAGACCCATTCGAGCTGTGTCGCGATACAGCCCAATACAGAGGCGCCGCACACCCCCTATGCTTCACAGACGAAGTAATGGATCATCAAATCCCATAGGGTTTCAAACCCGTAAATATTGAATCGTACAACGGCACAACAGATCCTGCGGTATGGATCGAGGATTTCCTCCTCCACATCCACATGGCCCGCAGCGATGACTTACATGCCATGAAATACCTCCCACTAAAGCTCAAAGGACCAGTGCGGCATTGGCTTAACAGCTTGCCTGCAGAGTCCATTAGTTGTTGGGAAGATCTGGAGGCCGCATTCCTCAACAACTTTCAGGGCACTTATGTGCGACCACCAGACGCCAATGACTTGAGCCACATAATTCAGCAACCAGAAGAATCAGCCAGGCAATTCTGGACACGGTTCCTAACAAAGAAAAATCAAATCGTCGACTGTCCGGATGCAGAGGCCCTAGCAGCCTTCAAGCATAACATCCGCGACGAGTGGCTTGCCCGGCACCTTGGACAGGAAAAGCCGAAATCTATGACAGCCCTCACGACACTCATGACCCGCTTCTGTGCGGGAGAAGACAACTGGCTGGCTCACAGTAACAACATATCAAAAAACCATGGTACTTCGGCTACCAAGGACGGCAATAGCATGTCACGTCGCAATAAACATAAGCGCCACATTAACAACGATAATACTGAGGATATGGCAGTCAATGCCGGATTCAAAGGCTCTAAACCCGGTCAGCGGAAAAAGCCATTCAAAAGAAGCACTCCGGGCCCGTCCAGTTTGGACCGTATACTCGATCGCTCGTGTCAAATACACGGCACCCCCGACAAGCCAGCCAACCACACCAACAGGGATTGTTGGGTGTTCAAGCAGGCCGGAAAGTTAATTGCCAAAGATAAAGATAAGGGGCCACATAGCGATGACGAGGAAGAGCCCCGGCAGCCGAACACCGGAGGACAGAAAAGGTCCCCCCCACAAGTGCGGACGGTGAACATGATATACGCAACCAACATCCCCAAGAGGGAGCGGAAGCGTGCGCTCAGGGACGTATATGCGTTGGAGCCAGTCGCCCCAAAGTTCAACCCATGGTCCTCCTGTCCGATCACCTTCGATCGCAGGGACCACCCCACTAGTATCCGTCATGGTGGATTCGCCACACTGGTCCTAGACCCAATCATTGACAGATTTCACCTCACTCGAGTACTTATGGATGGCGGCAGCAGCCTGAACGTGCTTTATCAGGACACAGTGCGCAAAATGGGTATAGACCCCTCAAGGATCAAACCCACAAAAACGACCTTTAAAGGCGTCATTCCAGGTGTAGAGGCCCATTGCACAGGCTCAATTACACTGGAAGTGGTCTTCGGATCCCCGGGTAACTTTCGAAGCGAAGAATTAATCTTCCATATAGTCCTGTTCCGAAGTGGTTATCATGCACTGCTCTGGCGAACCGCATTTGCGAGATTCAATGCGGTACCGCATTATGCATACCTCAAGCTCAAGATGCCAGGACCTCGTGGGGTTATTACAGTTAATGGAAACACAGAGCGCTCTCTCCGAATGGAGGAGCACACTACGGCCCTCGCAGCAGAAGCGCAAAGCAGCCTCTCAAGGCAATCCACCAGTTTGGCGTTTCAAGACCCGGACACCTTCAAGAGCACTCGGAGTAATCGGCAACTAGACCGCCTGGCACAATCTGAGCTCGCGTAGCAATGCGGCCCCCACCCCAGTCCCAGCCAAGCAGCGAAATCCGTGCCACGCATACATAATTATGCATTAAAAATACCATGGGCACAGGTGGGGAGGGGGCCCAACTACGGCACGCCCCAAGAGGCGGCCTAAACCGCACTAGGGGCTTCCCGCTTTGTTATTTTTCTCTTTCAAGACTTTAATCTCTGGAAACCTTGTCCGGCAGCATGATTGCCGAACACATGATGCAGCAACCAAGAGAGGCAGAAAGCTACGTCACACCATGGAACTCCCAGGTGGATTATGATAACGAGTGAAATATTTTCTTTAATACTATTCCTCAGCTTGCCCTTGGAAGGGACATAATCCTACTTTTTGCTTATCGCACTATCTGTATCATTCTGCTTTAATGCACCTCTTTGAATAAACAATGCGTAACATTACGACTATTATTGCATTCTTATTATATATATATGTGTTCATTAATGACACCTTGCAACCGTACACTTTGGTACGGCCAACACACTAGGGGCTTAAGTACCCCACAATATGGTGTGAGAAGTCCGAACACTTTCACAAGTGTGGCACCCCGAACTTATAACATTATATGCATCAGCTCCGAATCATGTCTTTGGTCAAATGTTGGGTTTGCCCGGCTCCTATGTTTTGGTACCTTACGTTCCGCTCTATCAGCTAAGGTAGCGCTAGGAGAACTACTGCGATTGTGCCCCGGTTCTGCTGGGCTAAGCACCTCAGTAGAGAAAGCTAAAACTGACTGTCATGATAAGGCGAGAGACTGGTCGCTGTTCGGCGAGGTTTCGAGTCCCTAAAGACTTATGTCGCTTAGAGTGAGGAGCCGATCCTAACCGGCTTAAAGGCGTGTATCGCGCCCCGAATTCGGCCTTCTGAATACCAGGGGCTTCGCCAAAATTTAAAATTATAGAATTCTATGGCTAAGTGAGAGTGATAAAGCATTATTAGTCTGGTTGCCTTGTTCGCTGTGCTGAGCACCTCCCTCGAAGGACCCAAACATGGAAACAAGAGTGCTCAGGTTTATCCCGAACAACCCAGCACTCGCGGCATGGGGGCAGAAGCCGAGGACTAGCCATCTCTCAGATTGGATAAACAGCCAAATAGAAGGTAATATTTTAAATTCAAACAAGCGTTGCATAGCGCATATGAAACAAGTTTTCATCATACAGGATCACACAAGCAAGTTACTCAAATATTACATCCTTTGAACATTCGTCCGCTACAAGATGGGCACCCTTCAGGACACCCTCATAATAAATTTCGGGGGTGCGATGCTCCTTGCCCTACGGCGGTCCTTCCTTGATCAGTTTCACGACGTCCAACTTGGCCCATTGCACCTTCACGCGGGCGAAAGCCCGGCATGCACCTTCGATGCAGACAGACCGCTTGACGACCTCCAGCCGTGGGCAGGCATCCACAAGCCGCCTCACCAAGCCGAAGTAGCAGTTCGGAAGGGTGTCGCCAGGCCACAGCCGGATTATAAAGCCCTTCATGGCCTGTTCGGCTACCTTATGCAGCTCGACCAGCTGCTTTAGCTGGTCGCTCATAGGCACCGGGTGTTCGGCCCCAGTATATTGGGCCCAGAACAACCTCTCTGTTGTGCTTCCCTCCTCGGCCTGGTAAAAAGTTGCGGCATCCGACACGCTGCGGGGCAAATCTGGGAATGCTCCTGGAGAGCTCCGGATTCGGGTAAGTAACAGGTAATTTAATTTCACATGCTTGCTTTGCATATAGAATGCCTTACCCGCTGCTATCTTGCTCATCACATCAATCTCCTGGAGGGCCTTCTGTGCTTCGGCCTTGGCACTCTTTGCACTTTCACGGGCGGCGGCAAGCTCGGACTCTCGCGTCTTCGAGTCACACTCCAACGCCTCATGCTTCGACACGAGAGCCTGTAGCTCTAGCTGCACCTCGCCCACCTGTGCTTCTTGCCTTTCCCGCTTGGTCCGCTCCTTGGCCGCTTTATCTTCGGCCTCGGTTAGCGCTTGCTTCAGGGTCGCCACCTCGGTTGTGGCCCCTGGCAAATATATGATGATTCTGTCATTTTGCAATCGCGTCTTCTTTTATATATATACATAGACAGGGTATTACTTACCCTTGTTCTCCTCGAGCTGCCTCTCGGCAAGGCCGAGCTCTTTCTTGGACCCCTCAAGGTCCTGCTTCAGTGCGGTGACCTCTGCAGTCAGTGCGGCAGATGCCAGCAGCGAAGCCTGCATACGCATATTGACATACTTATATTAGACTCCTGCGATATTGTTTGATCCTCCGTTCGGCTTTTCTTTGTGAACACCGAACAGAGCATCAGGGGCTACTGTCTATGCGGTAATATTTTTCCTATATTTTAACACTTACCTCAAAGCCTGTTAGAAGGCTGGCACAGGCTTTAGTCAATCCGCTCTGGGCGGACTGAACCTTCTGGACCACCGCACTCATAACAGTATGGTGCTCCTCGTCGATGGAAGCGCTGCGAAGCGCTTCCAGCAGATTGTCCGGTGCCTCTGGATGCACAGAGGTCACCGGCACAGGCGTCTTGCCCCTCTTGGAAGGAGGCCGCCTGCCCGAGTCCGGAACCACTGGAGGTTCCGGTGCGGTGTTCGGCTGAGGGCCGAACTTGGAGCCCTTAGGGGCCTTGTCCTCCCTGCCCTCGGAGTCCGGAAGGTCGCCTTGAGGCACCTCCGGGACTGTCTCCCCTCGACCCGGTGCCTCTTGAGACAATACCTCGGCGTCGTCCGCAGGGCAGGGGGAGGTGACGGTCGGAAGTGGATCGCTATCCATATCCGACGAGCCAAGGGAGCCGTCCGATGATACATCGATACTGGCTCGTGGCGGCCTGCATAATCATATTCGGCGTTAAGGGAAGCAGTGCGACAAAGGAATGCTATGAGTTATTCTGGTATCCGAATAACTTACGACTTTGCCAGGGGCTTGGCCCTGAGCAGCCACTCGTCTTCGCCTTCGGTGGTGGTGGTGGAACTGTCTAGAAGGAGAGTCCTTCCCTTCTTGGACCCTTCGCCCCCCAGTTGGGGTGGCCTTCCTCTTCTTGTCTCCCCCAACTGAAGGGGGAGCATCTTCTTCTTCCTCCTTGTCTTCGGGGGAGGAGTGTGCCCCAGAGGCATCGGACGATGAGTCTGATAACACCGGGCGTTGGGAACTCTTTCGGGTTCCCTTGGCCTTCTTCGTCTTCTCTGGCACCTTGTAAGGAGCCGGAGTCAGCATCTCCTTCAGGAGAGCATTTGCTGGGCCTTCGGGCAAAGGCGCCGGACAATCGATCTGTCCGGCCGTTTCTTGCCAGTCCTGTCAAAGGAACGGGAGCTTAGATCCCGCATAGAGTCAACTATGAAAAACAAGTATCCTGTAAGAGGTAAAACAGCTAGCGCTCTGGCTTGGCGCTTCGCGCAGAATCCGCGATCCTCGGTAGTAGGAGGAGGAACCTCGACGCCCTTGAATAGCACCTTCCAGGCATCCTCATGTGTTGTATCGAAGAGCCTGTTCAGAGTTTGGTGCTGGGCCGGGTCGAACTCCCACAAGATGAAGGCCCGTTGTTGACACGGGAGGATCTGGCAGATGAGCATGACCTGGACTACGTTGACAAGTTTGAGCTTCTTGCTCAACATGTTTTGAATGCATTTTTGGAGTCCGGTTAGCTCTCCCGAACTATCCCAGGACAGGCCCTTCTCTTTCCAGGAGGTGAGCCACGTGGGGATGCCAAATCTGAAGTTGGGGGCCGCTGCCCATGCAGGGTCACGCGGATCGGTGATGTAGAACCACCCCGATTGCCACCCCTTTATGGTCTCCATGAAGGAGCCCTCGAGCCATGTAACATTGGGCATCTTGCCCACCATGGCGCCTCCGCACTCCGCCTGGCGGCCGCCCACTACTTTCAGCTTGACATTGAAGGTCTTCAGCCATAAGCCGAAGTGGGGCTTGATGCGGAGGAAGGCCTCGCACACGACGATAAACGCCGATATGTTGAGGATGAAGTTCGGAACCAGATCGTGGAAATCCTGACCGTAGTAGAACATGAGCCCCCAGACGAATGGGTGGAGAGGGAATCCCAGTCCGCGGAGGAAATGGGTAAGGAACACTACCCTCTCATGGGGCCTGGGGGTGGGGATGAGCTGCCCCTCATCTAGGAGCCGGTGCGCGATGTCGTCGGGCAGGTATCCGGCTCTCCTCAGCTTCTTGATGTGTCCCTCCGTGACAGAGGAGACCATCCACCTGCCTCCCACTCCGGACATGGTTGGAGAAGGTTGAGGTGGGAAGTGCGGACTTGGGCGCTGGAGCTTGAGTGTGCGAAAATGGATGAGCAAAGGAGGAAGAAGGCGTGGATGAAAAGGTGAATCCTTATCCATTTATATGGGCGGCCGAAACTATGCGCCCCAACTAGCCTGGTAAAACTCGCTTATCCCCAAGCGCCGTAATCGATGGCGCGGTTGGGTTACACACACCCGTATTGATGAGAATCTTGCGATAAGGGGACACGATCTCTGCTTTGACAAGACGTGTCAAAAAACTGCCTCGCGTTATGTGCAGGGCTAGTTAAAGGAAACGGTTCGAATAATCACCGGGCCATGACATAATGTCGTGTTGCCAAAACAAGTCAGCAAATTAGATTTGTGGAAATATTATTCTCTCTACGGTGGTATGTGGAACTTATTTTGCAGGGTCGGACACTATCCTTGTATTCAAATTCTTCCATGGTGTATTCAGGGGAGGAACCCGCCTTGCAATGCCGAAGACAACACTGCGTGCCGGACTCATCGTCATTGAAAGCCTGGTTCAGGGGCTACTGAGGGAGTCCTGGATTAGGGGGTCTCCGGACAGCCGGACTATATCCTTTGGCCGGACTGTTAGACTATGAAGATACAAGATTGAAGACTTCGTCTCGTGTCCGGATGGGACTCTCCTTGGCGTGGAAGGCAAGCTAGGCAATACGGATATGTATATCTCATCCTTTGTAACCGACCTTGTGTAACCCTAGCCCTCTCCGGTGTCTATATAAATCTGAGGGTTTTAGTCCGTAGGACAACAGACAATCATACCATAGGCTAGCTTCTAGGGTTTAGCCTCTCTGATCTCGTGGTAGATCCGCTCTTGTACTACCCATATCATCAATATTAATCAAGCAGGACGTAGGGTTTTACCCCCATCGAGAGGGCCCAAACCTGGGTAAAACTTCGTGTCCCCTGCCTCCTGTTACCATCCGCCTAGACGCATAGTTCGGGACCCCCTACCCGAGATCCTCCGGTTTTGACACCGACAACGGGAAAGGAAGGAGATCAAGAGGAAAGGAAGGAGATCGGGAGGACATGCGCGGGAAAGGAAGGAGATCGCGAGGAAAGGAAAGAGATCGCGAGGACATGCGGGAAAGAAAGGAGTTCGCGAGGGTGATGCGTGTGGCAGTTTTGCAATCTGCCACACGGTTGCCACTTACATATTTCGTTTAAGATTTTAATATGGCTAATTAAGCTTGGAAAAAAACATCGATGAAATTGTCAAAAAATAGGAATCCATAAGTGTATGATGTGAAGTTCTTGTGTGTTGGATCATGGCGCTTCTTTCCCCCCTCTCTCCTGTGGCGACGCCTGCCACCGCCCCCCCGACGGCGTCCCTACCTCGTGCGGCCTCCCCTTCTCCCTCCCCTCCGCGGACTCGTTTGGGTTCCTCACCGGCGGCGCATCTCGACCCCCCCGTCTCCCTGGCCTCCCCGCCTCGCTCCGTCTCCCTTGCTCCGCCCCGGGCTAATAGATTATGGGCGCTCGATTCGGATGGATCCGGGTCGGACTCTGAGGCCCCCCTTCCCCCTCGTCCGGCCCCTGTGGGTGGTATCTCTGTGGCTTCGACGGCGGGTCGTCGGCGTAAATTTGCTCCTAGTGGGCGGGGGCGGCTCATCGGGCCCGTAGTGGAGGTGGATGGTTGGCGCCGCGTCTCCCGTGGGCGTCGGCGTGCTTCGGTCTGGTCTCCAGATAGGGCGTCACTGCATTCCGGTGGGGTTGATGTGGCGGCGCTGACATCCTCCTCTCCGGTGGTTTCCCTCGCCTGCTATCCCTCGGTCGTGACCCCCGCTTCTCCGGCGGCAACGGCACTGGAGCCAACCCTAAATCTGGGATCGGGGCTGGCGTTGGTGCCTTCATCTGGGCCGCGGGCCCCAGTGGTTGGTGTTGGGCCTGGTGGGCCTGTTTCGGCCCCTGTTCTAGCTTCTTTTTCTGATTTCCCCCCTCCTGTCTTTGTCTTCTGGGTCGCGGTTGGCCCAGGCCCAGCCCCCCTCTCGTGGTGCCTTATGTCGAGCCGGGCCTGGCTCGGACCAGGTATATATGGGTTCGAAAGGGTGCGGTTCCCCCATTTATAGGGTTTCCTGCCTCCTCCTTCGATTTGCGTCGGCGCCGCCTGCCCATTCGCTGCATCGTCAAATCTGCTCCTCCTCCTCCCCTTTCCCTCTCTTTCGCGGTGGTGGCCACGATGGATCGCTCCCATGGGTCCTCCAGCGAGGCGGTCTCCGGCCAGAAGCGGGGGCGTGATGGCTCCGGCAAGGCAGCCGCTGATCTGGAGTATGAGGCTGCGCTTCGTGCTAAGCTCCAGGCCTCGCTTGCCCCGGAGGCGGGGTATGCGGCGGTGTCGGCCGGTGCGTCCCCCCGCGCCTCTGGATCTGGCCCAACGGACCCTCCGCCCCCCGTGCATGGTGCTCCTGTGGCTGCTGTCGACCCCTGGGAGTTGGCAGCGGCGGGCAGTCGGGCGGGCTCGTCGGGGCCGGCCCCGCCGCCTCCTCCGTAGGGTGCTGTCCCCCGGGGTGGCGTGCCGCTGCGGGCTCTGGCGGTGGCTGGTGGTGGTCCGTCCCGCTTCGTTCCTCGTGGTGCGTCGGGGGCTCCGGTTCGCGGCCCCATCAGATCTGCTGCTGGGCGTGGCGCCGGATCTGGGCCTGGTGCGTCTGGTGATGGTATTCTTCCTCCTCCTCCTCGCGGTCTTGGTCGCATCCCTCCTCAATCTCAGGTCTCCAACCCCACTCTCACATGCTTCGCATGTCACTGTCCTGGCCACTTCCAATCCCGATGTGAAAATCCTCCCTTCTGCCTCATCTGCAGGGAAGACAGCCAACTCACGGTGGACTGTCAGAACCGTCTCAAACCTCCTGCTTTCGTTCACTATGGTCTTGGCCTTCCTGGATGTTCTTTTTTTGCCTTAGACAGGGAGGTCCCTGAGGCAGCTCCTATTCCTTCGCTGTCCAACGTTGGCATCATCTCTGTCCATTCTAAACGCATCTCTCCCCAGGTTCTTCTTGATGAGCTTCGGTCGTGGGATGAGGGAGGGTGGGATTGGCAAATCCGCCAACTTTCTGATTTCGAGTTTGCTGCGACATTCCCTTCCAAAGAAAGTCTTTGCATGATTTCCTCCTGTACTAGCTTCACGCTTCCTTTGAACCAACTGGTGGTTTCGGTCTAAGCTGCTTCCAATGGGTCCAAGGCTATCTTCTCCCTGTCTGATGTTTGGGTGCTTGTTGAAGATGTCCCTCCTAACATGCGCACCACGGCGTTTCTGACGGCGTTCGGGGTTCTCATCGGGAAGCCTATTGAGCTGGATCAAGATTCTCTGGCCATCCTTGGGCCGGCTCGTCTCCGAGTCTGGTGTGTTGACCCTCTTTGCATCCGTGGTTCCATTGATGTCTTCCCTGCGGCTGGTGGCTTTCGGCTCCGGGTTCGGGTGGAGGGAGCCCCGGGCTCGGTGTCGCCCCCTCCTCCTCCTCCGCCCCCGGCCTTTGGCAATGATGACAAGAGCAAAGATGGGGATGGATGCCCGGACGACTCTATGCATGGTACTGATCATCGCTTTACCCAGTCGGAGTGGGATGGGCTATCCCCCGAAGACCAGGATCTGCTGAAGGAGAATGCTCCGGCTGGCCGGGGGGCTCATGACTCGATGCCTGACTTGGGTGGAGGGAATGCTGCCTCTGGTGGGGCAAAGGGCACACCATTCTCAGCGGTGTGTTCTAATCTTCCTGCCCGCCCCGCCTCTCCTTCCCTTTCTGGCATTGAAGATTTGCCCCCGGCTGGTCCCTTTGCGTCCAAGAGGAAGAAGAAGTCGTCGGTCAAGAAGTATTCAACAAAGAGCAGGGCATATGGAGATTCTAGGTAGTCTGCGGCTGGGCTTTGCTGCAGGCTTGATGCTGACTTGGGTACGGCCTCGGGCCCGTCTTCTGCTGCGGCTTCCCCCTGCCGTGCTCGCCCTGTGCCTGTGCGTTCGCTTGCCTCCGTGGCTCGCAAGAGTGGCCGCGTCTCCAACAGCGGCGAGCGGGTGGCTGATCGGGCTGCTCGGCATGCTGCGGCTCGGGATCTGCCTCCTTCAGGTTCGCGCCCAGTCCCCTCCTCCTCCCTCCCCGCTGTTCACTCCCCTATTCGTTTAGTTCTTCCGTCGCAATCTGATGAACATCTTCTTAGAATTTTAGATGATGTGGGCATTTTCTTAGATTCTAGTTTGGAATCCCCCTCTTCTTTACTTGGTATTATTAGGGCTAATGAATTAGCTCAGGCTGACATTGCTAAAGCTAAGGAGGCTGGGTGGGTACGAATGCCCCACTGGTTGTGGCCGGTGGGGATGAGGGGGGAGATGACAGGTGTCAGGCTTCCCAAGTGGTTCCTAAACGTGGGGCTGGGAAACGTGCTAAATCCTGCAAGGCTCCGAGCAGGTCGAGTCTTAGAATTAAAAACGTATCCTTCAGATGAAGGCCTTATTCTGGAACATCAGAGGTTTCGGCGCTAGGGGGCGCAGGGACCAGCTTAAAGACCTGGTGCGTTCTGAAAATCTTCATTTTATTGGCCTTGTCGAGACTCTCAAATCCTCTTTCTTCCCTAGCGAACTCTCGGCCGTTGCTGGGATAGATAGATATGTTTGGAACTTTGTGGCCTCTGCTGGACATTCGGGTGGTATTCTCCTTGGTACCAAAAAAAGATGTTTTCGATTTTGTTGCTTTTGACCATGTCATCTTTTGGGCTAGTACGGTGGTATCTCATCGAACTCTCAACTCTTTACTAGAAATCACGGTGGTCTATGGTCTAGCTGACCATTCTATGTCATACATTTTTCTGGATGAACTTAGTAATAAAATTGAATCCTGTCAGCTGCTTCTCCTGATTGGGGGCGATTTTAATTTGATGCGGTATCCTTCTGATAAGAGCTCGTCTAATTTCTCTTGGCCTCTGGCTGATGCCTTCAATGCTTTCATTAGGGATATGGTTATTCGTGAAATTCCTAGGGTTGGGGCCCGTTATACCGGGACTATTCGCCAAACCTCCCCCATTCGTTCTGTCCTTGATAGGGTTTTTCTATGTCCTAGTTGGGATTCGCTGTTCCCCCGTGTTAGTCTCAGAGCTCTTGCTATTGTGGGATCTGATCACGCCCCCCTGATTATTGACGAGGGCTCATGCTCGGTTGGTTTCTCGAGGTTTCAGTTTGATGCTTCCTGGCTACAAGTGAAGGGCTTCACTGACTTGTTGGCACAAAAGATCTCAGCTTTCCTATCTTCTAATCGCCGTTCTTTTGGCCCGATGGATGATTGGCATCAATGCTCATATTTTCTCCGTAGATTCCTTAGAGGTTGGTCCAAAAATCACTATGCTGAGTCAAGGCGAGACAAAGCTAGGCTGGCTGCTCAAATTGGCGAGCTTGACGGTCGCGCGTATATTTTTGGTCTGTTCGTGGCCGAATGGCAGATCCTTATGGTTTAGAAGAGGCTCTCTTGGGTATTCATCGGCAGGAGGAAGTGTACTGGAAGCAGAGGGGCACTATCAACTGGACCTTAAAGGGCGACTCACCCACGGCCTATTTCTTTGCTATTGCAAATGGTAGACGTCGCTATTGATAGCCTCCTTATTGACGGCGTGAGGGTCTCTGAACCTTCGGTGATTCTGCGCCATGTGGTTCAATTCTTCTCTAACCTATTAGCGGCTAAACCTGAGCTGGGTTTTAGGTTAGCTCCGTCCTTCTGGTCTCCTCTCGAGCAGATTTCGAGCACTGAAAATGATAGTTTGCTGATCCCCCCTTCTGAAGAGGAAATTTTCGAGACAATTCGTACTGCCAACTCTAATGCGGCTTTAGGACCTGACGGCTTCTCCATTCCTTTCTTCCGGCAATTCTGGCCTCAGTTAAAAGGCCTCATTAAGGCTATTACACAAGGGTTTTGGCTGGGAACTGTTGACATTCCGAGACTCAACTACGCGGTACTCACCCTTATCCCTAAGGTCAAAGGTGCTGACTTGATCTCCCAATTTAGGCCCATTGCTCTAATTAACAACTTTGCGAAGATTCCCGCTAAGGGCATGGCTACTAGGGTTTCTCCGATCGCCCATCAGGTCATTAGCCCTTTCCAATATGCGTTCATAAAGGGGATATTTATCTTGGATGGGGTGCTTTGCTTACATGAGATAATTCATGATCTACGGATTAAGGGCACTAAGGCGGTGGTCCTTAAGCATGATTTCGAAAAGGCGTATGACTCGGTGAGTTGGAATTTCCTCCGCCATGTTCTACTGGCTAAGGGCTTCGAGGGTGCGGTGGTGCACCGCCTAATGCATTTTGTCTCGGGTGGGCACACGGCTGTGGCTGTGAATGGTCAAACTAGTAACTTTTTTGCTAATGGTAGGGGCCTTAGACAAGGGGATCCAGCGTCCCCGTTGCTTTTTAATTTTGTAGCGGATGCTTTATCCCGTATCCTATCCTGTGCTGCGTCTGCTGGACACATTTCGCCTGCTAGCTCTCACCTTATCCCTAATGGCATCACTCACCTCCATTATGCGGACGATACCATCATTATGGTTGAACTTAATGAGAACAGCCTCATCAATCTGAAATTTCTTCTTCTATGCTTCGAAGCTCTTTCGGGTCTTAAAATTAACCTCTCTAAGAGCTAGGTCATTGTTACTGGGGTGTCTGATTCGGAAGCTCAGCGGGTGGCACATCTTCTGAATTGTTCTCTTGGGTCTTACCCTCTCAAATATTTGGGCTTACCTATTTCCCCTCTCAAGCTTTTGGCAAAAGATTTCACCCCGGCAGTGACTAAAGTTGGTAATAGAGTTTTTGTAACACCCCGAGACCGATGTGCCAGGTGTCTTGCAGTTATTCGCTGTTGTTTCCTTGTCATTTGCTTGCGTGTCATGCATTTAATATCATGTCATCATGTTCATTTCATTTGCATACGTGTTCGTCTCATGCATCCGAGCATTTTCCCCGTTGGCCGTTTTGCAATCCGATGCTCCTATGTCCTCCGGCGTCCCCTTTTGCCTCTTTTCGTGTGTGGGTGTTAAATGTTATTGGATTGGACCGAGACTTGCCAAGCGCCCTTGGTTTACTACCGGTAGACCGTCTGTCAAGTTTCGTGCCATTTGGACTTCGTTTGATACTCCAACGGTTAACCGAGGAACCGAAAAGGCCTCGTGTTCGTTGCAGCCCAACACCCCTCCAAAGTGGCCCAAAACCCACCTAAACCTCCTCCATCATCTCGGTCGTTCGATCACGATTGCGTGGCCGAAAACTGCACCTCATTTGGAGCCTACTAGCTCCCTCTACATATAAATATGTGATCCCCTCCAAAAATCCTGCAGTCTAAACCCTAGTGCTCTCCTCCTCGCGCCGCCGAACATGTCCGTCCCGGACTGGACGCGTCTGCCGCCTCTCTCGTCCAATCGGATGTCGCCACCTCACCACCGCCACTTGTCGTGCCGCCACTGGCCGGCGCCGCCGCAACAGCCTCCCTCGCCCACTCCCCGCTCGCCACCTGTCCTCCCGATGCCTCCCAGCTGCGCGGCACGCCCAGGCCCGGGGCGAGCCCGCGAAGCCCATCGAGACCCAAGCCCTCCGCCACCGCCGCCTAGTCCCGAGCGCCTCCCGCTCCGAAGCTCCGCCGCCGCGCGCCTCCCCGCCGCCGCGCCGCTTCTCACCTTCCTCCGGCGAGCCGCTGCTGCCGTCAAGCTTCGCCGCCCGACGACGGCCACCTCTGCTCCGGCCAGATCCGGCCACGGTCCGGCCGGATCCATCCCCCTTGCTCCGGTAACTTCAACTCCAGCGTCCTCGGCAACTCCGGCGAGATCCGTCGCCACCTCGGTTCGCGTGCCCGACGAACCCTAGATCTGAGAAGGTCGTTTTTCTGCCAATTCCCAAATTCTTTTGAGCATACTTCATCGCATCATAACTCTGCATCTGTGGCTCCGTTTTGGGCGTGTAACATATCAAATTGTTTGTCTCAATGAGGTTGTTGCCTTGCAGTACATAGTCAAAAAATTGTTCGTCTCGACGAGCACTTCATTTCATTCCATTGCACCATGTTCATTTGAGCTCATATTGATGCCCTAAATGCTGTTGCAAGAGTGCTAGTTTCTGTTAGTTTCAGTTTCTTATCAGTATTTGGACATTAGTCATTTTTTCCATGATTGATGTGTCCCTCCTTTGAACTTGAGCCCTACATGAGTTTTGAAGTATGCCATGCCATCTTTACAGGGGTGTATGCCATGTATTTTTATGATCTCTGTGGTGACTAGCACAAGCATGCAAAGTAGCCCTCGTAATGTTGATGAATTCAGGGACTTAGAATTCTTCTAAGTCTTTGCTCTGTTAATATTTTTACCATGTATTCATGTTGCTACAAAGTGATCCATGCCTCTTTTGAGCATGACCAGTAAGGATGTTTTGTAGATATTGTTGTGCTCTATCCATCCATGTCTTTTTTTTCAATTATGGTGCAACCTAGCTTGACTCAATCGAGCTCTACTTTTGCTATAAAATGTTCCTAGCAGAATGTTTATGTGTTAAGCATTTTTGCCGAGGTTGTTGTAGTTTATCCATGCATGCCATGAGGTTGTTCTTGCCATGTTTAGCTTCTATGCCATGTCTACTTGCTGGGTGTATGCTTAGTTTGTCATGCAATGCCTTGTGGTGAGTGCATCGACCTCGTAAACATGCCTACTTGATATCTGTTTTGCCATGTTCCAGTTTTCTGCTAAGTCTGAATCTGTTAACGATAATTGCTATGTTCACATGGTTGCCATTGTATTTTCTGATCCCTTTTGGCTTATGGTCAGTAAGGGACTTTCGTTGTAAGCTTTTAGTAGCTTCATACCATACCTTGCTTTGCCATGATATGTTCTTGTAGCATGTTGTTATCTTGCTTTAAACATTGCTTCCTGATGTTAAAAATCCTGACATGTTATTTTCACTAAGTCTGTAACCTGATATCTTTTGCCCTTTTGCCATGCTTGTTTGAACTTGCTATTGAGTGAATTAGCCGTAGCTCATTGTTCATATTTTTCCAAGCATCTTGAGTGGATCGCTCCCATGTGCTTTGTTGCTATGTTAGAGTGCAGTAGCTTGTTGTTCTTGATGCATTTAGATGGCCTCGTGCTGTTAATCGCAGATCGGTGCCATATTTGTTTTGCTTGCCATTTCTAAACCGTGCATCCGATTCCGGTGATCTTTATATCGATTTCGACCGAAATCAACTCATCTTTCCAGCGGTACTCTTGGTTTTCCAAGTTGAGGCCAGGTTCAATCTTTCCTTTCCGAAACATGCATATGCATTGCATATCACATCCCACATATCATTGCCATGTTTTGCATCATGTTGCTTGTGCATTGCACGTGGTTGATTGTGTCTCCCTTTGCTTGTGTTCTTACTTTGGGTAGAGCCGGGAGACGAGTTCGTGTTCGAGGTACCCGTTGAGTACGCTTTCGAGGATCAAGCTTTCGTCTTCTTGGAGATCCTTGCAGGCAAGATGACCATACCCTCGAAATCACTTCTATCTTTGCTTGCTAGATGCTCGCTCTTTTGCTATGCCTATGCCGCGATACCTACCACTTGCTATATCATGCCTCCCATATTGTCATGTCAAACCTCTAACCCACCTTGTCCTAGCAAACCATTGTCTGGCTATGTTACCGCTTTGCTCAGCCCCTCTTATAGCGTTGTTAGTTGCAGGTGAAGATGAAGTTTGTTCCTTGTTGGAACATGGATATGTTGTTCCTTGTTGGAACATGATTATTGTTGGGATATCAAAATATATCTTATTTAATTAATGCATGTATATACTTGGTAAAGGGTGGAAGGCTCGGCCTTATGCCTGGTGTTTTGTTCCACTCTTGTCGCCCTAGTTTCCGTCATACCGGTGTTATGTTCCTTGATTTTGCGTTCTTTACGCAGTTGGGTTATAATGGGAACCCCTTGACAGTTCGCCTTGAATAAAACTCCTCCAGCAAGGCCCAACATTGGTTTTACCATTTGCCACCTAGCCTTTTTTTCCCTTGGGTCGGCCAACCCAAGGGTCATCTTTATTTTAACCCTCCTGGGCCAGTGCTTCTCTAAGAGTTGGTCCAACCTGAGCGATGTTCGGCGCCCCCTGGGCAACCAGGGTCTATGCCAACCCGACGTCTGGCTCATCCGATGTGCCATGAGAACGAGATATGTGCAGCTCCTATCGGGATTTGTCGGCACGTCTGGGTGGCTTTGCTGGTCTTGTTTTACCATTGCCGAAATGTCTTGTAACCGGGATTCCGAGCCAAATCGGGTCTTCCTGGGAGAAGGAATATCCTTCGTTGACCGTAAGAGCTTGTGATGGGCTAAGTTGGGACACCCCTGCAGGGTTTTGAACTTTCGAAAGCCGTGCCCGCGGTTGTGGGCAGATGGGAATTTGTTAATGTCCGGTTGTAGAAAACCTGAAACTTAACTTAATTAAAATGCATCAACCGCGTGTGTAGCCGTGATAGTCTCTTTCTGGTGGGTCCGGGAAGTGAACACGGTGTTGGAGTTACGTGAACGTAAGTAGTCTAGGATCACTTCTTGATCATAGATTCTCGACCATGCTTTGCTTCTCTTCTCGCTCACATTTGCGTAAGTTAGCCACCATATATGCTAGTGCTTGCTGCAGCTCCTCCTCATACCTTTTCTCTACCTATAATCTTAAATAGTATTGATCGCGAGGGTGTGAGATTGCTGAGTCCCCGTGACTCACAGATTACTTCCAAAACCATATTGCAGGTACCGATGATACCGTGCAGGTGACTCAACCGAGCTCAAGGAGGAGCTCGATGAAGATCGTGTTCGTTGTGTTGTACCGTTTCCAGTTGATCGGTAGTGGAGCCCAGTTTGGGCGATCGAGGATTTGTAGCATTAGGGGTGGTCTTCTTTTATTTTGGTTCTGTAGTCGGACCTTGATTGTATCTGGTCGATGTAATGCTTTATTCATGTATTGTGTGAAGTGGCTATTGTAAGCCAACCCTGTATCTCTTTCTTATTCAGTACATGGGATGTGTAAAGATTACCCCTGTTGCGACATTGCCTTCAATGCGGTTATGCCTCTAAGTCATGCTCCGACACGTGGGAGATATAGCCACATCGAGGGTGTTACAATTTTGCCGTGGAGAGGCCTCTATAACTCTCAGGCGGGCAAGGTTGCCCTTACTAACTCGTGCCTCTCCTCCGTTCCGATGTTTCTAATGGGCTTTTATCTACTGTCCGGAGGGATACACACTGGTTTCGACAAGCACAGGGGTGCTTTCTATTGGAATTCCTCCGATAAAAAATGCAAATATAGGATGGTCAAGTGGGACCTCATTTGTAAACCTAAGAGCATGGGGGGCCTTGGCATCATTAATACTCTGGTCATGAACAAGTGCCTTATGTTAAAATGGTGGTGGAAGATGATGTACCTCGAGGAACGTCCCACTTGGTTTTCTCTTCTCAAAGCTAAATACTTCCCTTCCTCGAGCCCTATGTTCGCCCCCTCATCTAGTGGTTCTCAATTTTGGCGTCAGCTTGTTAAAGTTCGACAGTTCTTCCGATCTCTTGTTAAATTTGTAGTTCGGAATGGTAAATCTACTCGTTTTTGGTTAGACTGGTGGGTAGGGGAAACCACGCTTGCAGTTGCCTATCTAACATTGTTCTCGTTTTGTGCTGATCCCGAGATCTCTATATTTGAGCTCTCGGTTCAGGACTGGGTTTTAGATTTTCGGTGTTCTCTTTCCCCTGTGGAGTTGGAAGAATGGCAACGCCTTACTGCCTGCTTCCCCTTGCTTTCGGAGGAAGAGGACTCCTTTGTTTGGCCCCATTCCTCCTCGGGGCGTTTCTCAGGTAAATCGGCGTACTCAAAACTTATCTCCGGTGGTCGCACTTCTTAGTTTAAGGACATCTGGTCAGCTCGCATTCCTCCTAAGATTAAAATTTTCCTATGGCAAGCTTTCCGTCGTAAAATCCCTGCGGCTGATCAAATTAAGAAGAGGAACGGGTCGGGCTCTGACAGATGCGAGTTATGTGGTGCTCTTGAGAATACCGAACATATATTTTTTCATTGCTCTCTGGCTAAATTCATTTGGAGTTGCACTAGACTTTGGCTTCGTGTTAATTGGAACCCATCTTCTTTTGAGGAATTGCAGCATTGTAGTAATTCTCTATCAGGCCGGTCTAAGAGGGTATTCTTGGTGGGCTGGGCTGCGATCTGTTGGTCGCTATGGACTACTAGAAACAAGTTCACTATCGAACACATTTTCCCGGCTAACCCTGTGAGTTGCTTATTTAAAGCCATTGTCTTTTGGCAGCAATGGAGATCATTGACTAAGAAAGGGGACCTAGAGGCTTTCGACGACATGTTATCTAAAATGAAATCTATGGCATCTTCCCTGTTGCGCCACTCTAGGAGGACAGATTCCTAAATGTTTCTGATGCTCGACGTGCTAGCCTGCGTGCCATGTTAGGCTGGATGCCTTGTACTCGTAATTCTTATCCTTATTCTGCTAAACTTATGTGGTGTTATGTGCTGGTGTTGTGACTCTGCCTGGTGGCTTTATCTATAAAGTCGGGCGCTCGCCTTTTCTCTAAAAAATAAAATAAAAAAAATAAGTGCATGATGTACATCCGCAATTGTATGAATATCTCTACAAAGCAGGTTGTGCACTATGTGAAATTGTTCTGTACTATAAGGTTCAAGCTAATTTTAATGTACTACAAGTTGAAAGTGTCAAAAAAATGTTGTGTGCTAACCTAAAAACACATACACAATATGAACTTTACATATTATGTGCGACAGTAGTGGGGATCATCTTTTTCTGTTATCTACATTTTCTGTTAGCCAGACATGTTAGTTGTCCTACTTAATTCCTAACTCATCATATTGCTCTTAATTTTTAGTCATGCTTGGATCTTTGATCTTCAGCTACATGAGATCCGAAAGCATTTCTTAGGACAAAGGTAAAATTGGAACTTGGAGGTGATTACATCATATGCTTTGGCCTATAAGAGTGTAAAGCTTTCTATGACGTGGTCTGCAGTTCAGATATTTTGCAACGACTTTATCTTCTGTAGAGTCTTCTTTTCTCTTTGGGTTTGAGATAGAGAGGGTTATGTTTTTTCAATAAAATAAGATTTTGTTCTTCTGTTTACCATAGTTCATGTTTATACAGTTTTGAGAGGTACTTAACTTACGTTTCCTTTTAAATTGACTGATTTTCACCAAAAGAGATCAAAAGAATACTTCGAATTGATCAAAAAATGTGGAATCACAAGATTTTATAAAGAGAGTTACACACGATGTTGATAATGAAAGCGGAGGGGAGTGAAGGGTAAAGAGAAAGATAGTTGCTTTACTACATGTCCTCTAAGGAGGCATGAGGATTGCGTGTGAGGGAAGGAGAAGCGGACATGGTTAGTTTGCTTCTATATGAATGGAAACCACATGCCATGATGTTCGACACACAATTCTTAATTAGATAAATTGTTTTATTGTTTTATTTAATTTTTTATTCCGTGGCGACATACGGGCATTCAGCTAGGAAGAAGGAGCTCAAGGGAGCAAGAAAAATACGAGAGGAAGGATAAGTTTACTCATAATTCACAAATAAATTTTCTTCTTTATCGAAATCTTGTAATTGCTCCATGTGTGAATCTGTCTTATGTTAACGACTATGTGATTTTGTGCTTAAAATTCAAAGTGTGGGCGTGAGCCGGATGAGGTATACACGGAAGTGGTGAACATTGTTTTGGGAGATGAAGACATTGGGGTGTGGAAGAAGAAGAGTGTTTGACTTAATGGTAGCAAAAATAGAAAGTGAATGATGCTTGAACTGATGACTTGTATTGATGTACAGTAGGGCTTATATACACGCCCGAGAGAGATACTGTCAAGAGAGCTCATGTACACGTCATAACAGAAAAGCCTCATCGTGAGGAACGTGGGGAGCGTGGGAACCACGATCACCGTGGGCGCCGTTGTCCGTAGGAATCGGTCCAGTCCGTTTCCCTCCCGAGGTGGAGTCGATGTCACGTTTCCAACAGCCCCCCGCATCCGAAGCGTGGTGCTCGCGAACGTTGAGGCTGGATCGAAACTCGGAGAAGATGGTGGTCAGGAGCCTCTTTGTGAAGATGTCCGTGAACTGCGAGGTCGTCGGAACATGGAGAACATGGACTTCGCCGAGGGAAACCCATTCTCGCATGAAGTGAAGATCAATCTCGATGTGCTTCATGTGTTAATGCTGGACCGGATTGTTGGAGAGGTACATGGCGCTCACGTTGTCACAATAGACAATGGTGGCGCGAGGTGGCGGGCGGCGAAGTTCGACAAGGAGCTACCGCAACCAACAGGCTTCGGCGACGATGTTGGTGATGGCGCGGTATTCAGCCTCCGCGGTCGACCGCGAGACTGTATTTTGCCGCTTCGACGACTAGCTGACGAGGTTGGAGCCGAGGTAGACCGCAAACCCGGAGGTAGACCTGCGGGTGTGGGGGCACCCCGCTCAGTCTGCATCGGAGTAGATGGTGAGGTCGCTGCCGGAGGAGCAATGAAACTGGAGCCCGAGTCCAGTTGTGCCGCAGATGTAGCACAACACCCTCTTCACCATTTGGAAGTGAACATCCCTGGGATCATGCATAAACAGGCAACATTGTTGAACAGAATACGAGATATCCGGGCGTGTGAGGGTAAGATATTGGAGCGCGCCGGCAAGGCTCCGGTACACAGAAGGGTCATGGAAACTAGGGCTACCATCAGCGGACTGCTTTGAGTTTGTGTCAATCGGTGTGGAGATGATTTTGCAGTTCAGCATACCCGCTCGATCAAGAATTTCAAGAGCGTATTGCTCCTGTGACAGAAAGAGTCCATCGGCATCCTGTTGTACGTTAATCCCAAGAAAATGATGGAGAGGCCCCATGTCGGTCATAGAGAACTCATGGTGTAGTGAGCGGATGATGGACTGCAAAAACTGAGATGAGTTGGCTGTTAGTATTATATCATCCACATATAGAAGGAGATAGGCTGTGTCACGACCCCTATGGAGTGAGAAAAGAGATGAACCTGCTTTGGATGCATGGAAGCCAAGGGAGACTAGATAGGAAGTGAACCGTGAGAACCAGGCCCTGGGTGCCTGTTTTAACCCGTAGAGAGAACGTTTGAGGCCGGAGACGTCATTGGGGTGAGCAGAATCAACGGTCTCGGTAAGGTGACCGTGCAAGAACGCGTTCTTCACGTCAAGTTGGTGGATTGGCCACGGGTTGCTGGTGGCGAAGCTGAGGACGACACGTATCGTGGCCGGTTTGACCACCGGACTGAAGGTCTCGCCACAGTCGACGACGACTTGTTGCATGAAGCCGCGGAGCACCCACCTCGCCTTGTACCGTGCAAGGGAACCATCGGGGTTGAACTTGTGGCGGAAGATCCATTTGCCGGTCACCACGTTTGTGCCTGCAGGACGAGCAACCAACGACCAAGTGTCATTCCACAACAATGCATTGTATTCTTCTAACATGGCATTGTACCAGTTCGGATCCTTGAGTGCTACACGGTGGGAAGATGGTATGGGGATAATGGTGGTTGTGGTGAGGAGGGGGTGATGTTGTTTTGGAAGAGAATACCCTAATTTGTCTCGTGTGCGCATACCGTGGAAGTTCTGGGGTGGCTGCACTAGAATCGCGCGAGGCGCGAGAGGCGGTCGAGGTGGCAGGCTGGGAATGGCTGCATGGGAGCCATCAGGGGGAGCAGATCTTGTGGATGCAGGTGTGTGTAGCGTAGGCTCGAAAGGAGGGGAGGCGGCGTACGAGGGTGAGGCGCTGGGGCCGGCGCGCGATCCAAGGTAGGTGGAATCGGGGTAAATCCCGGAGGGGATGTCGGGATCTGGGTGTACGAGGTAGGTAGGAAGGGTGGGATTTGCTGTGGGTTCGGTGTGGACGCGGGTTTTGTGGTCGGGTGTGCGACAAAGGGAGATGCGAAGGGAAAATGCTTCTCGTTGAATACTACGTGCCGGGGAATATAAACGCGACGTGTAGCGAGGTCCATGCACCAATATCCCTTGTGCTCCTATGGATACCCGAGGAAAAGGCAAGGCGTAGACCGTGGGGGAAGTTTGTGGGGGCGAGGTGGGTGAGATTTGGGTAACACAGGCAGCCAAAGACTCTAAGGTGGTCGTAGGTTGGGTGGATGATACGTCTCCAATGTATCTATAATTTTTGATTGCTCCATGATATATTATCTACTGTTTTGGACATTATTGGGCTTTATTATCCACTTTTATATTATTTTTGGGACTAACCTATTAACCGAAGGCCCAGCCCAGAATTGCTGTTTTTGCCTGTTTTAGGGTTTCGAAGAAAAGGAATATCAAACGGAGTCCAAACGGAATGAAACCTTCGGGAACGTGATTTTCAGAACGAACATGAACCAGAAGACTTGGGTAGGGGGCACGCCTACCCCCCCCCCAGGCGCGCCCTCCACCCTCGTGGGCCCCCTGTTGCTCCACCGACATACTTCTTCCTCCTATATATATTCACGTACCCCCAAACGATTAGAAACGGAGCCAAAAACCTAATTCCACCGCCGCAACTTTCTGTATCCATGAGACCCCATCTTGGGGCCTGTTTCGAAGCTCCGCCGGAAGGGGCATTGATCACGGAGGGCTTCTACATCGTCATCCAAGCCCCTCCGATGAAGTGTGAGTACTTTACTTCAGACCTATGGGTCCATAGTTAGTAGCTAGATGGCTTATTCTCTCTTTTTGGATTTCAATACAATGTTCTCCCCCTCTCTCGTGGAGATCTATTCGATGTAATCTTCTTTTTGCGGTGTGTTTGTGGAGATCGGTGAATTGTGGGTTTATGATCAAGTCTATCTATGAATAATATTTAAATCTTCTCTGAATTCTTTTATGTATGATTGGTTATGTTTGCAAGTCTCTTCGAATTATCAGTTTGGTTTGGCCTACTAGATTGGTTGTTCTTGCCATGGGAGAAGTGCGTAGCTTTGGGTTCGATCTTGCGGTGTCCTTTCGCAGTGACAGAAGGGGCAGCAAGGCACGTATTGTATCGTTGCCATCGAGGATAACAAGATGGGGTTTTTATCATATTGCATGAAACTATCCCTCTACATCATGTCATCTTGCTTAAGGCGTTACTCTGTTTTTAATTTAATACTCTAGATGCATGCCGGATAGTGGTCGATGAGTGGAATAATAGTAGTAGATGCAGGCAGGAGTCGGTCTACTTGTCTCGGATGTGATGCCTATATATATGATCATACCTAGATATTCTCATAACTATGCTCAATTCTGTCAATTGCTCAATAATAATTTGTTCACCCACCGTACAATACTTATGCTCTTGAGACAAGCCACTAGTGAAACCTATGGCCCCTGGGTCTCTTTCTCATCATATCAATCTCCATCACTTTATTATTGCTTTGCTTTTACTTTTTACTTTGCATCTCTATACCAAAAAATATTATTTATCATCTCTATCAGATCTCACTTTCGTAAGTGAGCGTGAAGGGATTGACAACCCCTAAACTTGTTGGTTGCGTTGAGCTATTGTTTTTGTGTAGGTACGAGGGACTCGCGCGTAGCCTCCTACTGGATTGATACCTTGGTTCTCAAAAACGGAGGGAAATACTTACGCTACTTTGCTGCATCATCCTCTCCTCTTCAGGGAAATCCAACGCAATGCTCAAGAGGTAGCAAGAAGAATTTCTGGCGCCATTGCCGGGGAGGTTCGCGCAAGTCCAGATTTGACTCCCGACAAAGAGCCATTTCTGGTGCCGTTGCCGGGGAGTCTGCGTAAAAGTCAACATACCAAGTACCCATCACAATCCCTATCTCACACATTACATTAATTGCCATTTGCCTCTCGTTTTCCTCTCCCCCACTTCACCCTTGCCGTTTTATTCGCCCTCTCTCTCTCTATCCTCCCTCTCTTTATCTATTTGCCTCTTTTTGCCCGTTTGCTTTTTGTTTGCTCGTGTGTTAGTTTGCTAGCTTGTCGTTATGTCAAGTCCTTTACCTTCTGCCTCTATGTCTGAAATTGGGGAAATTATTGTCGATATGGACAATAATAATATCATGAAAAATTCTGATGCTCCTGCTAAAGAACCTACCATCTTTCATACAAAAAAATTCCGTGTTGGTAGTGGTAATATTATTGGAAAAGGAGTTATTCAAGATTTCTTTACTTGTGCCGGTGCTTTACCTTCTATGGGTAGTTCTATCCTTCACATAACTAGTAGTCTTGTGGACGCTATTGCCATGCTTGTAGTTGAACTTGAAAGACAATTCATGCACATGCATCCTTCCATACAAAGGATTTTTCTGGAATTTTCTAATATTGAGCATTCTTCTGTTAAGCATGCCGCTACTATCTTTTTGGCTCATGAGTTTAGATTCATAATAAAAGAAGCTAAAGAAATCTTTGCGCATTATAGGGTGGACGCTTGCCGTCCTCCCATAGAGGCTATCCTCTTTGATCAAGAAGAAATAATGCGTTTTCAATCTCTAGACTATGTTGCTTTCAATGAAAATCTTAGAAAAAGGGTTCCTACCAATGTTTTAGTTGATAGAATTTCTGAATTTAATGATGATTTGGCTATTCGAAATAATGAACTAGGATATTCTCTTGAATATAGGCTCACAAAGTTCTGTCAAAAGAATGCTTATAATGATGAATTGGTTGTGCATTATGAAGGACCAAAGGAGGAACCTATACCTCCCAAGGTCGATCTTGGGGACTTTTGTCCCGTTAAATTTAGCCCTTTTGATTACTTTTGCTTGCCTCAAAGAAAACTTTCTGCCGAACGTAGAGAATATGAAATGTGTTTTAATAATCTATCTTACTATTATGGCAATACCTAGATCTATTCTTGCTTGTTATGCCTAGCTAGGGGAGTTAAACAATAGCGCTTGTTGGGAGGCAACCCAATTTTATTTCTATAGCTTGCTTTTTACTCCTGTTTAGTAATAAATAATTTATCTAGCCTCTGTGTTGGTTGTGTTTTTTTGTGTTTAATTAGTGTTTGTGCCAAGTAGAACCGTTGGGAAGACTTGGGGAAAGTCTTGTTGAACTTGCTGTAAAAAACAGAAAATTTAGCGCTCACGAGAACTGCTATCATTTTTATTTGGAATGTGCTATTTAGTTAATTCTTTTTTCAGATTATTAATAGATAAATTCCTCACGTCCAGCAATTTATTTTAGAATTTTTGGGGTTCGAGATCTTGTGCTAGTTACATATTACTACAGACTGTTCTGTTTTGACAGATTCTGTTTTTCGTGTGTTGTTTGCTTATTTTGATGAATCTATGGCTAGTAAAATAGTTTATAAACCATAGGGAAGTTGGAATACAGTTGGTATAACACCAATATAAATAATGAATGAGTTCATTACAGTACCTTGAAGTGGTCTTTTGTTTTCTTTCGCTAACGGAGCTCACGAGATTTTCTACTTTAAGTTTTGTGTTGTGAAGTTTTCAAGTTTTGGGTAAAGATTTGATGGATTATGGAACAAGGAGTGGCAAGAGCCTAAGCTTGGGGATGCCCATGGCACCCCCGAGATAATCTAAGGACACCTAAAAGCCAAAGATTGTGGATGCCCCGGAAGGCATCCCCTCTTTCGTCTACTTCTATCGGTACCTTTACTTGGAGCTATATTTTTATTCACCACATGATATGTGTTTTGCTTGGAGCATCTTTTATGATTTTATTCTTTGATTGTTAGTCTACCACAATCATATTTTATGTACACACCTTTTGAGAGAGCCATACATTATTTGGAATTTTATATAATACTCTATGTGCTTCACTTATATCTTTTGAGTTATATAATTTTGCTCTAGTGCTTCACTTATATCTTTTAGAGCACGGTGGTGGATTTGTTTTATAGAAACTATTGATCTCTCATGCTTCACTTAGATTATTTTGAGAGTCTTAATAGCATGGTAATTTCCTTAATAATAAATATGCTTGGTATTCAAGATTTGTAAAACTTTCTTTTGAGTGCGTTGAATACTAAGAAAAAAAATTGATGCTTGATAATTGTTTTGAGATATGAGGATGGTGATATTAGAGTCATGCTAGTTGAGTAGTTGTGAATTTGAGAAATGCTTGTGTTAAAGTTTGTGATTCCCGTAGCATGCACGTATGGTGAACCGTTATGTGATGAAGTCAGAGCGTGATTTATTTATTGATTGTTTTCCTTATGAGTGGCGGTCAGGGACGAGCAATGGTCCTTTCCTACCAATCTATCCCCCTAGGAGCATGCGTGTAATACTTTGCTTTGATTACTTCCAGATTTTTTCAATAAGTATATGAGTTCTTTATGACTAATGTTGAGTCCATGGATTATACGCACTTTCCTTCCTTCCACCATTGCTAGCCTCTCTAATACCGCGCACTTTTCGCAGGTATCATACACCCACCAAATACATTCCTCAAAACAGCCACCATACCTACCTATCATGGCATTTCCATAGCCATTCTGAGATATATTGCCATGCAACTTTCCACCGTTCCGTTCATTATGACACGCTCCATCATTGTCATATTGCTAGCA